>NC_057800.1:587930674-588202932 GCF_018294505.1 Triticum aestivum
GATTGTGTCCCCTTATCCAGGGATTCTCATCAATACAGGCGTGGGTAACCCAACCGCTCCATTGATTATGTCGCTTGGGAGATAAGCGAGTTTTACCAGGCTGGTGGGGACGCATAGTTTCGTCCGCCCATATAAGGGGATAAGGATCCGCCTTTCCATCCACGCCTTCTTCCTCCTTTGCTCATCTGTTTTCGCGCACTCAAGCTCCATCGCCCAAGTCCGCATTCCCCACCTCAACCTTCTCCAGCCATGTCCGGAGCGGGAGGCAAGTGGATGGTCTCCTCGTTACGGAGGGACACATCAAGAAGCTGAGGAAAGCCGAATACTTGTCTGACGACATCGCGCACCGGCTCCCAGACGAGGGGCAGCTCATCCCCACCCCCAGGCCCCATGAGCGGGTGGTGTTCCTCACCCATTTCCTCCGCGGACTAGGCTTCCCTCTCCACCCATTTGTCCAGGGGCTCATGTTCTACTACGGCCTGGACTTCCACGATCTGGCCCCGAACTTTATCCTCAACATCTCGGCGTTTATCATCGTGTGCGAGGCCTTCCTCTACGTCCAGCCCCACTTCGGCTTATGGCTGAAGACCTTCAATGTCAAGCCAAAGGTAGTGGGCGGCCGCCAGGCGGAGTGCAGAGGCGCCATGGTGGGCAAGATGGCCAACGTCTTATGGCTCGAGGGCTCCTTCGTGGAGACCATAAAGGGGTGGCAATCGGGGTGGTTCTACATCACCGAGCCGCGTGACCCTGAATGGGTCGCGGCCCCCGAGTTCCGATCCGGAATCCCTACGCGGCTCACCTCCTGGAAAGAGAAGGGCCTGCCATGGGGTAAAAAGGAGAGCTGACCGGACTCCAAACATGCATCCAAAACCTGGTGAGCAAGAAGCTCAAACTTGTCAACGTAGTCCAGGTCATGCTCATCCGCCGGATCCTCCCGTGCCAACAACGGGATTTCAGCCTATGGGAGTTCAACCCGGCCCAGCACCGAACTCTGAGCAGGCTCTTTGACACAACATACGAAGATGCCTGGAAGGTGCTATTCAAGGGCGCCGAGGCTCTCGCATCCGCTACCGAGGATCGCGGATTCAGCGCACAGCGTCAAGCCAACGTGGTAAGCTGTTTTTACCTCTTACAGGATATTTGTTTTTCATAGTTTGACTCTATGCGGGATCTAAGCCCCCATGCCTTTGACATGACTGGCAAAGGACGGACGAACAGATCAACTGTCCGGCTCCTTTGCTTGAAGACCCAGCGGACGCCCGCTTGGCGGAGCTGCTGGTTCCGGCACCTTACGTGGTGCCGGAGAAGAAGGCCACGGGAACCCGGAAGAGTTCCCGGCGCCCGGTGGAGTTGGACTCATTGTGCGATGACTCTGAGGCGCACTCCTCCCACGAAGACGAGGAGGAGGAAAGAGAGGTTTCTTCCCCAGCAGGGGGAGAAAAGAAAAGAAAAGCCGCCCCAACTGGGGAGGCCGGAGGGTCCAAGAAAGGGAGGACCCTCCCTACGGACTACTCCACCAATGCCGATGACGGCGAAGAGGAGTGGCCGCTCAGGGCCAAGCCCCTGGCAAAATCGTAAGTATTCGGATACCTGAGTGACTCATGGCGTTCCTTTATTGAACAGCTTCTCCTGACGCCGAATATAATTATGCAGTCCGCCCAAAGCCATGTTCGACGTGTCATCGAGCGGCTCCCTGGATTTGTCGGATGTGAATAGTTTTTCACTTCCGACCGCTACCTCCCCCCGCCCTATGGACGACGCCGAGGTGTTGTCCCAAAAGGTTCCAAGCCAGGAGGAGGTGGTCCTGGAGGCGCCGCAAGGCGACCTCCCGGACTCCAGGCGCAAAGGGGAAAAAAACCCCAAGGGCTCCAAGTCCGGCCCTGGGCCGGACACCGCACCGGAACCTTCAAAGGTTCCACAGTCCGGCAGGCGGCCCCCTAGTAAGAAGGGCAAGCCTACGACGCTGGTGACCTCCGTCCAACTGGAGGCACCGGATAATTTGCTGGAGGTGCTTAACGGCGCCTCCATCGACGAGGAGCACCGCACTATTATGAGTGCGGTGATCCAGAAGGTTCAGTCCGCCAAAAGCGGGCTGACTGAAGCCTGTGCTAGCCTGCTAACAGGCTTTGAGGTATGTGAAAAATATGTGAAAATATTACCGCATAGATAGTAGCCCCTGATGCTCTGTTTGGCGTTTGGAAAGAAAAGCTGAATAGAGGATCTAACAACATTCACAGGAGTCTAACATAATTAAGTCAATATGCATATGCAGGCTTCGCTGCTGGCCTCTGCCGCACTGACTGCGGAGGTGGATGCGCTGAAGCAGAGCCTCGAGCGGTCCGAGCAAGATCTCGGCCTTGCGAAAAAGGAGCTCAAGGAAAAAGAGGGTAAGTAATACCTTGTGGAGTATATTTAAAAAGATGCAGTTGCAAAAAATGACAGGATCAATCGTGACTATTGCAGGGGCCACAACCGAGGTGGCAACCCTGAAGCAAGCGTTGTCCGAGGCCGAAGACAAAGCGGCCGCGGAGCGCACCGAGCGAGGAAAGCAGGAAGCGCGGGTGGAGGAGGTGCAGAAAGAGCTCCAGGCTCTCATGAAGAAACACGAGAGTTTGGAGCTTGACTCGAAGACACGAGAGTCCGAGCTCGCGGCAGCCCTCGACAGCGCCAAGGCTGCCAAGGCCGAAGCCCAAAAAGCCCTCCAGGAAATTGAGGCGATGAAGAAGATAGCGGCGGGTAAGGCATTCATTATGTAAAGCAAGCATGTGAAAGTGAATTACTTCTTACTTACCCGAGTCCGGAGCTCTCCAGGAGCGTTTGCAGATTTGCCCCGCAGCGTGTCAGATGCCGCCGCCTACTACCGGGCCGAGGAAGGGAGCTCGACAGAGAAGGTGTTCTGGTCTCAGTATGCTGAGGCCGGACACCCTGTGCCCTTGAGAGACCAGCTGAAGCAGCTGGTTGAGCTCCATAAGGTGGCCGAGCAGGCCATGAAGGGTCTCATAGTCCGGCTGTGGCCTGAGGAGGCCATGCCTGGGAGCTACTTTGGGCTGGTGAGGTGGCTGGTGGATGCCTGTCCACGGCTTGAAGTTATCGAGCGCTCCGTCTGCATCGAGGGTGCCCATAGGGCGCTTGCCCGTGTTAAAGTGCACTATGGCAAGATGGATGCTGAGAAGCTTGTGAAGGACGGGCCACCGCAGGGGAAGGAGCATCGCCACCCCGAGATGTACTATGAGGGTGTCCTGAAGGGTGCCCGCCTTGTGGCGGATGAATGTTCCAAGGATGTAATCTTTGAGTAAACTCGCTCGTGTTATCCTGTGCGCTAAAAACTTTGTTCATATGCGCTATGCAACGCTTGTTTTAATTTAAAATATTACCTTCTATGCGTCCGTTTATAAAATCTGAGAGATGGCGAGTCGTCGGCTTCTACCCCCATGCCACGAGTGCTGAGGTGTTTGGGATAAACTTGAGCACTCTTTTTCCCATTCTTGGGTCCTTCGAGGGAGGTGCTCAGCACAACGAACAAGGCAATTGGACTATAATGCATTATAACTCTCACTTAGCCAGAGAATTCTATAATTTTAAATTTTGGCGAAGCCCCTAGTGTTCGGAAGACCGAGTTCGGGGCGCTATACACGCCTAGGCCGGACAAATCCGACTCCTCGCTCGAAGCGGCATAAGTCTTTAAGGACTCGAAACCTCCCGAACAGCAACCAGCTCTCGCCCTATCATGACAGACAGTTTTAGCTTTCTCTACTGAGGTGCTTAGCCCAGCTCAACCGGGGCACAATCACAGTAGTTCTCCCAGCGCTACCTTAGCCGATATAGCGGAACGTAAGGTACCAAAACATGGGAGCCGGGCAAACCCAACTATTGACCAAAGACATGATTCGGAGCTGATGCATATAATGCTATAAGTTCGGAGGGCCGCACTTTGTGAAAGTGTTCGGACTTCTCACACCGTATTATGGGGTGCTTGAGCCCCTGGCGTATGGACCGTACCAAAGTGTACAGGTGCTAAATGTCATAACTGAACATATGTATTGAAAAAGAAATGAATAGAGAATGCAATAATAAGCTGAAGCTAAGCATTGTTTATTTTAAAAGGCTGGTGTGAAAGAAGAACGATACAAATAGTGCGATAAGCAAGAGATGGGACTATTTGACATGTCCTCCTCCAGGGGCGAGCTGCGAGACGGTATGTAAGACAGGTATTTTGCTCGTTATAGAGACCACCTGGGAATTCGACATAGCTTTCTGCCTCCTTGGTTGTTGCATCGTGTGTTCGATGGTTGTACTGCCGGATAGGCCTTCCGAAGAGTGGAGTCCTGAAAGTAGGAAATAATGACAAAATCGGGAGCCCCTAGTGCGGTTGAGCCGCATTTTTGGGCATGCCGTGGTCGTGCCCCTCCCCCTGTGCCCATGGTATTTTCAGAGCGTAGTTATGTACGCGTAGTACTGATTTCGCAGTTTCGCGAGGGCTGGGGTTGGGGCCGTATTGCTACTCTTGCTCGGAACGTGCCAGGCGGTCTTGTTGTAGGTTACTCCGGACGTGCTTGACGGTGTCCGGACGTTTAACAGCCAGACTGGAGAATTGCCTTGAGAGGCTGCTTTGTACTTCCGCTGCGAGGGCCGCCGTGTGCTCCTCCGTTCGGAGAGAGCGTTCGGTGTTTCCATTGACCATAATGACTCCTCGAGGGCCTGGCATCTTGAGCTTGAGATATGTGTAGTGCGGCACCACATTGAACTTTGCAAATGTGGTTCGTCCGAGTAGTGTGTGATAGCCACTGCGGAACGGGACTATGTCGAAGATTAACTCCTCGCTTTAGAAATTATCCGGGGATCCGAAGACCACTTCAAGTGTAACTGAGCCTGTACAGTTGGCCTCTACACCTGGTATGACGCCTTTAAAGGTTGTTTTTGTGGGTTTAATCCTTGAGGGATCTATGCCCATTTTCCGCAATGTATCCTGATAAAGCAGGTTCAGGCTGCTGCCGCTGTCCATAAGGACTCTAGTGAGGTGAAATCCGTCAATGATTGGGTCTAGAACCAATGCGGCAAATCCGCCATGGCGGATGCTAGTGGGGTGGTCCCTTCGATCAAAAGTAATCGGGCAGGAGGACCATGGGTTCAACTTTGGGGCGACTGGCTCCAACGCGTATATGTCCCTGAGTGCATGCTTCCGCTTCCTTTTGGGGATGTGGGTTGCGTATATCATGTTCATCGTCCACACTTGTGGGGGGAAGCCCTTCTGTCCACTATCATTCAGCGGCCGGGGCTCTTCGTCCTCATCGCTGTGCAGCCCCTTGTCTCTGTTTTTGGCATTTAACTTACCGACCTGCTTGAACACCCAACAATCCCTGTTGGTGTGATTGGTTGGTTTTTCGGGGGTGCCATGTATCTGGCACGAGCGATCGAGTATACGGTCCAAACTGGACGGCCCCGGAGTGTTCCTCTTAAATGGTTTTTTCCGCTGACCGGGCTTAGAGCCTCTAAATCCGGCATTAACTGCCGTATCTTCAGCTTTGTCGCTGTTAATGCGGCGCTTGTGCTTGTTGCGACGCGACCTGCCATTGCTGTCCTTGGTATCCGAATTACCAGGGCTCTTGGTCATTGTCGGTGTCAAAACCGGCGGATCTCGGGTAGGGGGTCCAGAACTGTGCGTCTAGGCCGGATGGTAACAGGAGGCAGGGGACACAATGTTTTACCCAGGTTCGGGCCCTCTTGATGGAGGTAAAACCCTACGTCTTGCTTGATTGATATTGATGATATGGGTAGTACAAGAGTAGATCTACCATGAGATCAGAGAGGCTAAACCCTAGAAGCTAGCCTATGGTATGATTTTATGTTATGGTTGTTGTCCTACGGACTAAAACCCTTCGGTTTATATAGACACCGGAGAGGGTTAGGGTTACACAAGGTCGGTTACAACGGAGGAGATATCCATATCCGTATTGCCTAGCTTGCCTTCTACGCCAAGTAGAGTCCCATCCGGACACGAGACGAAGTCTTCAATCTTGTATATTCATAGTCTAACAGTCCGGCCAAAGGATATAGTCCGGCTGTCCGGAGACCCCCTAATCCAGGACTCCCTCAGTAGCCCCCGAACCAGGCTTCAATGACAATGAGTCCGGCGTGCAGTATCGTCTTCGGCATTGCAAGGCGGGTTCCTCTCCAAATTCCATGTACCTGTCGAAATAGTGTCCGGCTTCTTGTGAATGTTGCCCTCCTTGGCTTCCACATCCAATAATGGCCACTTTCCACGTGTCGAGCGAATGTGAAGAGCCAGGGTGTTTTACATTTACCCCCTAGCTGTGCAAATGAGCTGCCTATTAAAAAGACGAGGATTCAGATCCAAATCACACCATCCTCCCTTGGCGAGCCTTCATCGGAGCGCATTCGACAGAGATCCATTCCATCATGGCCGGTCGACGCAGCTCCTCCTCTCGCTCCCCTAGCCCCAAGCCTGGAGATTGGGAGAGATGTTCCATCCCGCACATCAGATTAGTGATGCTTCAGACGAAGGGATTTCTTCCCCCAGCATACATGGTCCCGGCTCGAGCCGGGCTCGCCACCTATAATGGCGGAGAACAAGCGGAGAGCCGTCCCAATCCCTCCAAGGGAGAGCGGGTATGCCTTGTCCCCTATTTGGCAAGAGGGCTCGGATTTCCAATTCATCCGTTCCTCCGGGGGCTCCTGGAGTTCTACGGCCTCCAGTTGCACAACCTTACGCCTGCCTCCATGCTGCATATCACGGGATTCATAGCCCTTTGCGAGTTGTTTTTGGGCTGTGAGGCTCATTTCGCTCTGTGGAAGAAGTTGTTCTGTCTTGTGCCCCGTTCTCAGAAGGGGTCAATATATCAAGTGGGCGGAGCTGAAGTGTGGCGTATTGCCGGGACCGGATACCTGTCCGGAACCCCAAAGAAGACGTCCGAAGACTGGCCTTCAGAATGGTTTTATATAGAAGACATCCCCCTCCAGGATCCTATTAGAATCGGTGTTCCTGAGTTCGACAACGCCCCTTTGAAGAAGCGCCGGAGCTGGCATCCATGGAGCTCCCTGGAGGAAGATGACAGGGACGTTCTTTACCTGATGAGTCGGATAAGTTTTTTAGCTCGATCCGGATTGACCATGATCGAGGTCATGGCCACATGTATTATGCGGGGGGGTGCAGCCGCTTCAATATAGAGGCCACCCCATGTGGGATTTCAACGGGGAGGATGACGCCACCCTCCACGACTGTAAAGGGACAGGATCGGTTGCTGATCTAATAAAGATCTTATCCACTTTGTACAAGGGAGAATAGGAGGAATTCCTTCGTGTCAACCCGCAGGGCAGATTTTCTATGTACAATCCTCCGAGCTGGGTAAGCGGAGACTTTTTATCGCCCATACGTTTTGTATTCCCGTAGTTAAGTATTCAGTCTAGCGATTTCAACGCAGGAGCGGCGCCAGGCTGTAAGGGAGATAAACAACCCCCCTCCACAACCCGAGCACCCTAGACGGTCCCTTGACCTGGCCTCCCAAGAGGATCCGGACATGTCTGTGGAGCTGATCGATGGGGTATTTTACCAATTGAGTAATGACGACGCTTTGGTGGCCATTACGGCCGATTACCCTGGGCTACTTCCAGCCTCACAGGTGACTGAGACCGAAGTCCCAGTACTTCGAAAAGGGATCCATCCTTGCGTGTTTTTGATTGCCGTATAACAACCGTGTTTTGCAGGGGAGGTCCTCAGGGCAGAAGGCCGAGCCTGCGGCGACTAGCCAACAAGGGGCCGCGAGGCCAGGCAGGCTGAAAAGACCCGCAGTCCGGATTGAGACACCGGCGCAGCGGTACGGCGCGCCGTCTTTATTGCAAGACATTATTCTTGGAGGCATACTAACGCCCATGCCTTCTTTTCAGGAAAAAGAGCGCTCGCCGGACTATACCCGGAGAGGCTACCAATTGCGCCTCCACCAGCCAGGCCCCAACGCCGGATTCGGAGGCGGGAACGAATTCGAGGCGTGAGTCGGGCGCTCCTCCGACAGAGGATGCGGATAAGCTGTCTGCCACCAATTCCGAGGTGGAAAGTGCCATGAACCACAGGCATCACCAGACTGTTCTTCGTGACGCTTGTTTCTCCCAAGAGGCATTGGATGCCTTCAACTCGGGAGATGCGTACCTCTGTGCCGCTCAAAATGGTCCAGCCAGAGCCACGGAGCAGTATGTAAAAGACATACATGTGAGAAAATTTGGTGATTATATATATCAGTAGCCCCTGAGACTTGAA
Source organism: Triticum aestivum (assembly GCF_018294505.1). Classification (NCBI taxonomy): domain Eukaryota; kingdom Viridiplantae; phylum Streptophyta; class Magnoliopsida; order Poales; family Poaceae; genus Triticum; species Triticum aestivum. Next base: position 587,938,944 of record NC_057800.1, read on the forward strand.
ACAGTTAGAATAACTGATTTAAGGATCGTTTGTTATGTAGGTTCTTACCGAAAAGAATACTCAACTGTCCCAGGAGCTAGAAGAGTGCAAACCCCAACTTCAGGCCGCACTGGCCGCAGCAGGGGAGCCCAAAGAGACCCCCCTCTAGTAATATATCCTTCGAATCATAATTATCATATAGAATGTGGCGTATATGTAGATCTGACGATAAAATTGCAGATGATGCTGGAATAAATCCGGATAAGCAACAGATCCTACGCCAGCTGAAGGCTGGTGAGAGCATGCTTACGAGGGTGAGGCAGGAGAAGAATGATCTCCTAGATGCCAACACCAAGCTAGGCGTGGAACTAAAAGATGTTCATGCCCAACTGTCGGACTCTGTTAAGGAGAATCGGTGGCTTCGACGCGGCATATTTAGTAAGTGCTTGAGCGAACTTTGAAAAAGAGTTTGGCGAGGAAGCTGGCTGACAGAACTATGTCTATAGGTATGCTAATAGGTCGTCCTGCCGAGGAAATGCCCGGTTCAACGGGTGACCTTCTTCTCGAGCTCTCACAGCTGCATGAACGAGTTTGGCAGGTGATGCAAGGCGTCGCCCAGGCCTTGTGGCCATCCGTCTCCATACTCGAAGGCCTTGGAGAGCTTGCCGAAAAGCTAAAGGGAGTGCGGCGGCGCTTCCGATTATGGAAGATATCGGCCTGCCGTCAGGGCGCCAGGGAAGCCTGGGCAATGGTGAAGACACGGTACACGAAGGCTGACCCGAACCACATGGCCGAAGTCGGACCTATGGGGCCCGATGGGAAGGAGATCCCTGTGAGCTTAGTGTACGGCCAAGTAGAATTGGCCGCAAAGTATTCCCAACAGGACTATAGACTGGACAGCCTATTGGATGGTATTGAAGAGGAATTCAACCAGTCAAATTGACTATGTAATTTAAAGTGACATGTATAATGCCTTCTAGCCGGATTGTAGATCATTTGTCGTGGCGGACCTTTTCGCTTCAACCTCGGGACCCGACAGTCCGGAGTGTATCCGAATACCCTCTCGGTTATGTAAGAACCGGGGCATGCGTGGAGACCAGGCATAGGGGTCATTAGTGCTTTATCAGACAAGTGCCCAACTAGTTATGTTATATTACATGGGTAGTAAGAAACATCTTCTAGGGAGAATAGTTCTGTTAAGGGTTCCTTTCCCTGGGTAAGCATGCCCTAAAGTGCATGTCCGGACTGTGATAAGAAGCGCAGAACAAGCATCTGGGGGCAGATATGGATAATAAATAAAAGTCATCTTTTGTTCACCGACCGAATATTCCCTTAAGAATGCTAGCTTTCAGCTTCACCCAGTCTGAGGTACACGTCTGGCTGACCCGACGGTAACAATCACAGAGGTGCTCCCCTTATGCCCTAGCCGAATTAACGGGAACGTAGGGCATAAATACAAGAGCCAGGCAACCCAGCTTGGCCAAAACTTAAGTCATATCGATGCATATAATGGTGAAAAAAAGGTACATGCGGAAGTCTAACACATGTGTTGGGCGTGAGGCCCAGGTAAATAATTTAAGCTTCTGTGAAAGAAGCCCCCGGGTATGGAGAGTGCGGCTAGCGCATCTGTAATGTACAAGTGAGGCGCAAGGTGACCCTTGAAGGCCTAGAGAAATAATAAGAGAAAGAAAGAAAGGGAAACAAGACAGATGATGCATATGCAGAAAATGGACAAAGGGAGGGGACTAACATAGAGTCCGGTGCTAGGCGTAGAATCTTCGAAGCCTGGCTGCGTTCCATGGGTTCGGCTCGAGTCGTCTAGTCGATGCATCCCGCAGTCGGTACGCTCCACCGGTCAGAACTTGGTCGATAATGAAGGGACCTTCCCATTTGGGCTCGAGCTTGTTCTTTTTCTTATCTGGCAGTCGTAGAACTAGTTCGCCGACATTATAAGTTTTGGCCCGTACTTCTCTGCTTTGGTATCTGCGAGCCTGTTGCTGGTAAAATGCGGAACGGGCTTTGGCTACGTCGCGCTCTTCCTCCAAGGTGTCCAGACTGTCCTGCCGATCGACCTCGGCTTCTCTTTCTTCGTACATGCACACTCGAGGTGAGTCATGAATGATATCACAGGGCAAGACTGCCTCTGCGCCGTACACCATAAAAAACGGTGTATATCCGGTACTACGATTCGGCGTGGTCCGCAGCTCCCAGAGTACGGAGTCGAGCTCCTCTACCCAGTGCGTGCCAGACTCCGTTAAGGAGCGCACTAATCTGGGTTTAATGCCGCTCATTATAAGACCATTTGCTCGTTCGACTTGACCGTTGGTTTGTGGGTGATAGACTGAAGCATAATCGAGCTTGATGCCCATTTTGCTGCACCAGAGTTTTACCTCGTCGGCCATGAAGTTCATGCCGTTATCAGTGATGATGTTGTGGGGGACGCCGTAACGGTGTACAACCCGGATATGAAATCTATCACCGGTCCGGATTCGGCTGTTTTAACCGGTTTAGCCTCTATCCATTTAGTGAATTTATCCACCATGACCAATAGGTATTTTTTCTTGTGGGTTCCCCCTTTAAGGGATCCAACCATGTCAAGCCCCCAGACCGCGAAGGGCCATGTAATGGGGATTGTTTGGAGGGTGGTGGGTGTCATGTGGCTTTGATTTGCAAAGAGCTGGCAACCGACGCAACGTTGGACCAAGTCATGTGCATCTGCCCAGGCCGTTAGCCAATAGAATCCTGTACGGAAGGCCTTGCTTACAAGAGCCCGGGCTGCGGCGTGATGACCGCCGAGTCCGGCGTGAATTTCTGCCAAAAGGTTCCGCCCTTCCTCTTCGGAGATGCACCTTTGAAGGACTCTGGTAGTGCTTTTCTTGTACAATTCTCCCTCATGGACCCTGTAGGCCTTGGATCTCCGCACTATGCAGCGTGCCTCATTTTGGTCCTCCGGAAGTTCCTGTCTAGTTAGGTAGGCCAGGAATGATTCTGTCCACGGGGCAATAATGGCCATTATTTCGTGGGCTGAATGTGTTATTTCAGTGGTGGAGCCTCCGATTGCGTCAGAGAGTTCGGTATCGGGTATTTTGGCCGGGTCCGGACTGTTGTTACCGGTGTCCCCTTCCCATGCTACGAATGGCTTGAAGAGCCTTTCCAGAAATATGTTGGGAGGGACCTCATCGCGTTTTGCGCCGATGCGGGCGAGGATATCCGCCGCCTGATTGTTTTCCCGAGCCACATGGTGAAATTTGAGTCCCTTGAACCGAGCTGACATTTTTAGGACGACATTGCGATAAGCTGCCATTTTCGGATCCTTGGCGTCAAAGTCTCCATTTATTTGGGATATCGCGAGGTTCGAATCCCCGCGCACCTCTAGCCGTTGAATGCCCATGGATACTGCCATCCGGAGACCATGTAGAAGGGCCTCATATTCGGCTGCGTTGTTGGAGTCCGTATACATTATCTGTAGTATGTATTGAACTGTATCTCCTGTTGGGGACGTCAAAACAACGCCAGCCCCCAGACCAGCCAACATTTTGGAGCTGTTGAAGTGCATGATCTAGTTTGAATATGTGCCGTACTCTTTAGGGAGTTCGGCTTCTGTCCACTCGGCGACGAAGTCAGCCAAAACTTGCCACTTAATAGCTCGCCGTGGCTTGTAAGTTATGTCGAACGGGAGGAGCTCAATGGCCCATTTGGCAATCCGGCCTGTCGCGTCGCGGTTGTTTATAATATCGTTAAGTGGTACTTCCGAGGCTACCGTTATCGAGCACTCTTGAAAGTAGTGTCGCAGCTTCCGGGATGCCATAAATACCGCGTATGCTATCTTTTGATAATGCGGGTACCGTGATTTGCATGGAGTAAGGACAGTGGACACATAGTAAACCGACTTTCGAAGGGGGAATTTGTGTCCGTCCACTTCTCGTTCGACGACGAGCACTAGGACATTTGAACCCGAATCCTCACCCAATCCGAGACTCAGGGGCCAAGGAGTTTCTGAACTCAGAAGTTTGGATTCTTGGATGTATTCCAATAAATCTAGCCCGCTGCCTGACTCTAGGTTCAGGTCTTGAGTAACGTCCTCCCCTCCGCGGGTATCCGGCTTGGAGGGATCGGGAATCCGGACATAGCTAGTCCTTAAGATAGATGAAGGGTTGCCGCATTGTTCCTCCACCACTGTAACGTGATGGGTGACCTGGGGAGAGTTGATCTCTCTCAGATCGGGTTTAGGCCCAATCTGATCGTAGTCGGTAGCGACTCCCAGGGCGGCGATGCGATCGAAGAGCTCGTTTAGGGAAGAGAGCTCCATTGGATCTAACTGCTCGGCGAGTTCTGAGTTGACGTGAAGATTGCTTTCGATGACCCGAGAAGTCATCATCGGCGCGGCGGCCGAACAGGCGGTCATAAGAAAACCACCTAGCCAGAGAGTTTGGCCGATAGCCAAAGCTCCCTTAGCAATAGTGCCGTCTTTAAAGACGGGATGAGGCATCCTTCCTGGTGGCGACGGCACAGCGGAACTCTCAATGAAAGCACCAATGTCGGTGTCAAAACCGGCGGATCTCGGGTAGGGGGTCCCGAACTATGCGTCTAGGCCGGATGGTAACTGGAGGCAGGGGACACAATGTTTTACCCAGGGTCGGGCCCTCTTGATGGATGTAAAACCCTACGTCATGCTTGATTGATATTGATGATATGGGTAGTACAAGAGTAGATCTACCATGAGATCAAAGAGGCTAAACCCTAGAAGCTAGCCTATGGTATGATTGTATGTTATGGTTGTTGTCCTACGGACTAAAACCCTTCGGTTTATATAGACACCGGAGAGGGTTAGGGTTACACAAGGTCGGTTACAAAGGAGGAGATATCCATATCCGTATTGCCTAGCTTGCCTTCTACGCCAAGTAGAGTCCCATCCGGACACGAGACGAAGTCTTCAATCTTGTATCTTCATAGTCTAACAGTCCGGCCAAAGGATATAGTATGGCTGTCCAGAGACCCCCTAATCCAGGACTCCCTCAGTCATGTTATTGCTACGATCCAGTCAGCTGTCTTCTCCCGCGCAAAAGCGGGTCATGAGTGTCATGAGGGCTGCCATAGATTTCGGCTTTTCCTGTCCAAGGTGTCGGGCAAGCCACTCGTCACGAATGTTGTGCTTGAAGGTTGCTAGGGCCTCTGCGTCCGGACAGTCGACGATTTGATTTTTCTTGGTTAGGAATCGTGTCCAGAATTGTCTGGCAGATTCTTCTGGCTGCTGAATTATGTGGCTCAGGTCATCGGCGTCTGGTGGTCGCACATAAGTGCCCTGGAAATTGTCGAGGAATGTGGCTTCCAGGTCCTCCCAACAACCAATTGATTCTGCTGGCAGGCTGTTAAGCCAATGTCGAGCTGGTCCTTTAAGCTTGAGTGGGAGGTATTTGATGGCGTGTAGATCATCGCCACGGGCCATGTGGATATGAAGGAGATAGTCCTCGATCCATACCGCAGGATGTGTTGTGCCATCGTATGATTCAATGTTTATGGGTTTGAAACCCTCTGGGATTTGATGATCCATTACTTCATCTGTGAAGCATAGTGGGTGTGTGGCGCCTCTGTACTGGGCTATATGACAACGTAGCTCAAATGAGCTTTGTCTGGTGTGTTTGGCCCGGCCGGATTTACTGTATCCGGCGTGAAGGTTATCGTCTCATGTCGTGGAGCGCCCACACGATCTGTAGATCTATCTTGTTTGCCTTGCCTTGTCCTCCAACATATCTTGCATGTCTAGCGCATTTCCCCGTGCCTTGGTATTTTTTTGAGCGACGCCGGGGTGCGGCTTGAGTGGAGGGCCGGGAGGCCTCTCTATCGTGGCCGCGAGGTGGCCGATCAACCACATCATGCACTGGTGATGTAGGTTTGAGTGCTTCCTCCTCTAATCGGGGTAGCAACCTGCGCTTTGGGTAGCTTTTGGAGGGGCGTTCGAGTTCGAACTCCTCGGCCGCAAGGATTTCAGTCCATCTGTCGACTAGCAAGTCTTGATCAGCTCTAAGTTGTTGTTGTTTTTTCTTAAGGCTACTCGCCGTGGCCATAAGCCTGCGCTTAAAATGCTCTTGTTCGGCGGGATCCTCAGGCACGGCAAATTCGTCGTCGCCGAGGCTTGCCTTGTCTTAGGAGGGAGGCATGTAATTATCATCCTCTTCCTCTCTGTCTGCCGCTCTCTCAGGGGGGCTGGCTTCTCCATCCTCCTGTGCTGAATCTTGCTGGAGGGAGTTCTCTTCAGCACTGTCCGGGGTGTTATTATCTCCCGTGCCGGCATCACCGTTTTTGCTTTGGCGGGACTTAGAGCGGCGCCGCTGACGCCGGTGCTTGGGTTTCTTCTTGGAGGGGTCATCCCCCATTGTTCCGTCGCCATTGCCTTCTTTGGGTGTATCCACCATATATATGCCATATGACGAGGTGGCTTTCCAGTGCCCTATAGGCGCTGGTTCATGTTTGTCTCCTACATCGTCGTCCATACTATCGATGTCTTCGGAGTCGAAGTCGAGCATGTTGGTTAGTTCATCGGCAGTGGCTACGAAGTGGGTGGTGGGTGGGCGTCGAATTTCTTCGTCGTCCGCATCCCAATCCTGTTGGCCATAGTCCGGCCAGCGCTCTCCTAACAAAGACAGAGACCTTAGTGAATTCAGAATGTCGTCGAAGGGTGAGTGCTGAAAGATATCCGCGGAGGTGAATTCCATGATCGGCGCCCAATCGGATTCGATTGGCAGGGGCGCGGAAGGTTCGGAGTCCGGAAAAGAGTCCAGCACCTTGGAGTCACGGGCTTCGCAGAGGATGAGGCTGGTGTTCGGCTCGATCGCCGTTGAGACTACAGCCCCCGAGGCGGTGTCTAGCCACCCGTCCTCGATCGGCGTAGTTGGCTCCGAGCTAAGGGTCGGAGCTGATGCAGGCGCGGCCTCTAGGGTACTGTTCGGCGGCAGAGCTAGGTCATACCCATCGTGACAGTGTGGCGCGCCCGGCTGTGGCTCGAATCCGTCAAAGATCAAGTCTCCACGGATGTCGGCCGTGTAGTTCAAACTTCCAAATCTGACCTGATGGCCAGGGGCGTAGCTTTCGATCTGCTCCAGATGGCCAAGCGAATTAGCCCGCAGTGCAAAGCCACCGAACACGAAGATCTGTCCGGGGAGAAAGGTCTCACCCTGGACTGCATCGTTGTTGATGATCGGAGGAGCCATCGGGCCTAAAGGTGACGACACAGAGGAACTCTCAATGAAAGCACCAATGTCGGTGTCAAAACCGGCGGATCTCGGGTAGGGGGTCTCGAACTGTGCGTCTAGGCGGATGGTAACAAGAGACAAGGGACACAATGTTTTTGCCCAGGTTCGGACCCTCTCGATGGAGGTAAAACCCTACTCCTGCTTGATTAATATTGATGATATGGGTAGTACAAGAGTAGATCTACCACGAGATCAAAGAGGCTAAACCCTAGAAGCTAGCCTATGGTATGATTGTTGTTCGTCCTATGGACTAAAACCCTCCGGTTTATATAGACACCGGAGACGGCTAGGGTTACACAGAGTCGGTTACAATGGGAGGGGATCTACATATCCGTATATCCAAGCTTGCCTTCCACGCCAAGGAAAGTCCCATCCGGACACGGGACCAAGTCTTCAATCTTATATCTTCATAGTCCGAGAGTCCGGCCAAAGGTTATAGTCTGGCTATCCGGACACCCCCTAATCCAGGACTCCCTCAGCTATCCTTCAATATTGCTATGAGAATTATAAATACAATTATGATATTGATGAATTTATTGAGAAAGTCTCCGCTGTCTGAGAAGAGACTAATATTTTGCAGGAGTCTATGGAAGAAGAAATTGATGAAACTGTGAGCTCATTGGATGAAAAAGATGATGAGGAGAGCGAAGAACAAAAGGAGGAAGATCAGATTAGCTACCCGTGCCCACCTTCTAATGAAACTATCTCTACAACTCATACATTATTTAATGTCCCTTCATTCTTACCGAAGGATGAATGCCATGATAATTGCTATGATCCCGTTGATTCATTTGAAATATCCCTTTTTGATGAACTTGATGCTTGCCATTCTTGTGGCCAAGATGCCAATATGAATTATGCTTATGGAGATGAACTTGCTATTGTTCCTTATGTTAAACATGAAATTGTTGCTGTTGCACCCACGCATGATAGTCCTATTATCTTTTTGAATTCTCCCAACTACACTATATCAAAGAAGTTTGCCCTTATTAAGGATTATATTGATGGGTTGCGTTTCACTACTACACATGATGATTTTGATAGATATAATATGCATGTGCTTGCTGCTCCTACTTGCAATTATTATGAGAGAGGAACTACATCTCCGCCTCTCCATGTTTCCAATATGATAAAATTGCAAGAAACCATTTATACTATGCATTGGCCTTTACTATGTGTGCATGAATTGTTCTTTTATGACATGCCGATGCATAGGAAGAAAGTTAGACTTCGTTGCTGCATGATATATATTACTTTGTGCTCACTACTAAATCACAAATCATTGTTAATTAAAATTGGCATTGATATACCTTGGGATCCGGGTGGATCCATTACTTGAGCACTATATGCCTAGCTTAATGGCTTTAAACAAAGCACTGCCAGGGAGACAACCCGAAAGTTTTAGAGAGTCATTTATTTCTGTTGTGTGCTTTTATAAAGTTTAAAAATAAAAATAATGTGCCAGGATTTGCCTTTAGGCTGTACATTGCTTGTTGGTTTGTGCGGTGCAAAACAGAAACTTTGGTTGTAGTGCGCAATTTTACATTTTTTTACTGGAACGTCAAACGGTTCTAAAACTCTTTGCACTGTCTTTCTATACAAATTGTTTATTTTTCCTAATTTTTTCAGAATTGTTGGAGTACCAGAAGTATGGTGAATGTTCAGATTACTACAGACTATCCTATTTAAGAAAGATTCTGTTTTTGATGCATAGTTTGCTTGTTTTGATGAAACTATCGATTTCTATCAGGGGATTAAGCCATGGAAAAGTTATATTACAGTAGCTACAATGCAAAAACAAAATATGAATTGGTTTGCAACAGTACTGAGTAGTGATTTGCTTTATTATACTAACGGATCTTACCGAGCTTTCTGTTGAGTTTTGTGTGGATGAAGTGTTCGAAGATCAAGGAGGTCTCGATGTGAGAAGAAGGAGGAGAGGCAAGAGCTCAAGCTTGGGGATGCCCAAGGCACCCCAAGTAAATATTCAAGGAGACTCGAGCGTCTAAGCTTGGGGATGCCCCGGAAGGCATCCCATCTTTCTTCAACAAGTATCAGTCTGTTTTCGGATTCGTTTCGTTCATGCGATATGTGCAAATCTTGGAGCGTCTTTTGCATTTAGTTTTTACTTTTCTTTTATGCACCATGCTAGTATGAGATAGTCCATGGTTGATTTATAGAATGCTCTTTGCACTTCACTTATATCTTTTGAGTATGGCTTTATAGAATGCTTCATGTGCTTCACTTATATCATTTGAAGTTTGGATTGCCTATTTCTCTTCACATAGAAAACCGCCATTTGTAGAATGCTCTTTTGCTTCAATTATATTTGTTAGAGCATGGGCATATATTTTGTAGAAATAATTAAACTCTCTTGCTTCACTTATATCTATTTAGAGAGATGACAGGAATTGGTCATTCACATGGTTAGTCATTAAATCCTACATAAAACTTGTAGATCACTGAATATGATATGTTTGATTCCTTGCAATAGTTTTGCAATATAAAGATGGTCATATTAGAGTCATGCTAGTGGGTAGTTGTGGATTGTATAAATACTTGCGTTGAAGTCTGTGATTCCCGTAGCATGCACGTATGGTGAACCGTTATGTAACAAAGTTGGAGCACGAGGTATTTATTGATTGTCTTCCTTATGAGTGGCGATCGGGGACGAGCGATGGTCTTTTCCTACCAATCTATCCCCCTAGGAGCATGCGCGTAGTACTTTGTTTTGATTACTAATAGATTTTTGCAATAAGTATGTGAGTTCTTTATGACTAATGTTGAGTCCATCGATTATACGCACTCTCACCCTTCCATCATTGCTAGCCTCTTCGGTACCGTGCATTGCCCTTTCTCACCTCAAGAGTAGGTGCAAACTTCGCCGGTGCATCCAAACCCCGTGATATGATACGCTCTATCACACATAAGCCTCCTATATCTTCCTCAAAACAGCCACCATACCTACCTATTATGGCATTTCCATAGCCATTTTGAGATCTATTGCCATGCAACTTCCATCATCATCATATACATGACTTTAGCATTCATTGTCATATTGCTTTTCATGATTGTAAAATAGCTAGCATGATGTTTTCATGGCTTGTCCGTTTTTTGATGTCATTGCTACGCTAGATCATTGCACATCCCGGTACACCGCCGGAGGCATTCATATAGAGTCATATCTTTGTTCTAGTATCGAGTTGTAATATTGAGTTGTAAGTAAATAAAAGTGTGATGATCATCATTATTAGAACATTGTCCCATGTGAGGTTATCAAAATAAAAGTGGCCAAAGAACCCCCCCCCCCAAAAAAAAGAGAGAGGCCAAAGAAGCCTACAAAAAAGAGAAAAAAATAAAAAAAACGAGAGAAAAGAGAGAAGGGACAATGTTTCTATCCTTTTGCCACACTTGTGCTTCAGAGTAGCACCATGTTCTTCATATAGAGAGTCTCTTGAGTTATCACTTTCATATACTAGTGGGAATTTTCATTATATAACTTGGCTTGTATATTCCAACGATGGGCTTCCTCAAGTGCCCTAGGTCTTCATGAGCAGGCAAGTTGGATGCACACCCACTTAGTTTCAGTTTGAGCTTTCATACACTTATAGCTCTAGTGCATCTGTTGCATGGCAATTCCTACTCCTTGCATTGAAATCAATTGATGGGCATCTCCATAGCCCATTGATTAGCCGCGTCGATGTGAGACTTTCTTCCTTTTTTATTCTCCACACCACCTCCACCATCATATTCTATTCCACCTATAGTGCTATGTCCATGGCTCATGCTCATGTATTGCGTGAAGGTTGAAAAAGTTTGAGAATACTAAAGTGTGAAACAATTGCATGGCTTGTCATCGGGGTTGTGCATGATTTGAACATTTTGTGTGACGAAGATGGAGCATAGCCAAACTATATGATTTTGTAGGGATGAACTTCCTTTGGCCATGTTATTTTGAGAAGACATGATTACTTTATTAGTATGCTTGAAGTATTATTGTCATAATGTCAAATGATAGACTATTGCTTTCAATCACTCATGTCTTAATATTCATGCCATGATTAGATTACATGATCAAGATTATGCTAGGTAGCATTCCACATTAAAAATTATCTTTTTTATCATTTACCTACTCGAGGACAAGCAGGAATTAAGCTTGGGGATGCTGATACGTCTCCGTCGTATCTATAATTTTTGATTGTTCCATGCCAATATTATACAACTTTCATATACTTTTGGCAACTTTTTATACTATTTTTGGGACTAACATATTGATCCAGTGCCCAGTGCTAGTTCCTGTTTGTTGCATGTTTTTTGTTTCACAAAAAATCCATATCAAAAGAAGTCCAAATGGGATCAAAATTGACAGAGATTTTTTTGGAATATATGTGATTTTTGGGAAGAAGAATCAACGCGAGACGATGCCCGAGGGGGCCACGAGGCAGGGGGCGCACCCTGGGACCTCGTGCCCACACCATAAGGCGGTTGGTTCCCTTCTTTCGCCGCAAGAAAGCCAATACCCGGATAGAAATCGTGTTAAAGTTTCAGCCCAATCGGAGTTACGGATCTCCGGGAATATAAGAAACGGTGAAAGGCCAGAATCTGAAATGCAGAAATAGAGAGAGACAGAGAGACAGATCCAATCTCGGAGGGGCTCTCGCCCTTCCGCTGCCATGGTGGCCATGGACCAGAGGTTAAACCCTTCTCCCATCTAGGGAGAAGGTCAAGGAAGAAGAAGAAGAAGAAGAAGAAGAAGGGGGCTCTCTCCCCCTCTCTCTTGGTGGCGCCGGAACGCCGCCGGGGCCATCATCGTGTGACGGTGATCTACACCAACACCTCCGTCATCTTCACCAACATCTTCATCACCTTCCCCCATCTATCTAGAGCGGTCCACTCTCTCGAAACCCGCTGTACCCTCTACTTGAACATGATGCTTTATGCTTCATATTATTATCCAATGATGTGTTGCCATCCTATGATGTCTGAGTAGATTTACATTGTCCTATCGGTAATTGGTGAATTGCTATAATTGGTTTAATTTGCTTGTGGTTATGTTGCAGTCCTTTGGTGCCCATCATATGAGCGCGCACATGGATCACACCATAGGGTTAGTTGTATGTTGATAGGACTATGTATTGGAGGGCAAGAGTGACAGAAGCTTCAACCTAGCATAGAAATTGATGCATACGGGATTGAAGGGGGACCAATATATCTTAATGCTATGGTTGGGTTTTACCTTAATGAATGTTAGTAGTTGCAGATGCTTGCTAATAGTTCCAATCATGAGTGCATAGAATTCCAAGTCAGGGATGACATGCTAGCAGTGGCCTCTCCCACATAAAACTTGCTATCGGTCTAGTAAAGTAGTCAATCGCTTAGGGAAAATTTCGCAACTCCTACCACCACTTTTCCACACTCGCTATACTAACTTTATTGCTTCTTTACCTAAATAGCCCCTACTTTTTATTTACGTGCTCTTTATTATCTTGCAAACCTATCCAAAAACACCTACAAAGTACTTCTAGTTTCATACTTGTTCTGGGTAAAGCGAACGTTAATCGTGCGTAGAGTTGTATCGGTGGTCAATAGAACTTGAGGGAATATTTGTTCTACCTTTAGCTCCTCGTTGGGTTCGACACTCTTACTTATCGAAAGAGGTCACAATTGATCCCCTCTACTTGTGGGTTATCAGAGACAACACACAAGTCACCTAGTACCTGCACAAACAATCAAGAACCTTGCAACCAACGCGATAAAGGGGTTGTCAATCCCTTCACGGTCACTTGCAAAAGTGAGATCTGATAATGATAGTAAGATAAATATTTTTGGTATTTTTGTTGTATAGATTGTAAAGTAAAGATTGCAAAATAGTAAATGAGATGCGATATAAATAAAAAGAGATGCAATATAATAAGAAAGAAACCCGGGGGCCATAGGTTTCACTAGTGGCTTCTCTCATGATAGCATGTATTACGGTGGGTGAACAAATTACTGCCGAGCAATTGATAGAAGAGTGCATAGTTATGAGAATATCTAAGCAATGATCATTAATATAGGCATCACGTCCATGTTAAGTAGACCGAAACGATTCTGCATCTACTACTATTACTCCACACATCGATCGTTATCTAGCATGCACCTAGAGTATTAAGTTCATAAGAACAGAGTGATGCATTAAGCAAGATGACATGATGTAGAGGGATAAACTCAAGCAATATGATATAAACCCCATATTTTTATCCTCAATGGAAACAATACAATACATGCCTTGCTGCCCCTACTGTCATTGGGAAAGGACACCATAAGATTGAACCCAAAGATAAACACTTCTCCCACTGCAAGAAATATCAATCTAGTAGGCCAAACTAAACTGATAATTCGAAGAGACTTGCAAAGATATCAAATCATGCATATAAGAATTCAAAGAATAACCAAATAGTATTCATAGATAAACTTGATCATAAATCCACAATTCATCGGATCTCGGCAAACACACTGCAAAAAGTATTACATCAAATAGATCTTCAAGAACATCGAGGAGAACTTTGTATTGAGAACCAAAGAGAGAGAAGAAGCCATCTAGCTAATAACTATGGACCCGAAGGTCTATGGTAAACTACTCACACATCATCGGAGAGGCTATGGTGTTGATGTAGAAGCCCTCCGTGATCGATTCCCCCTCTGGTAGATCGCCGAAAAAGGCCCTAGATGGGATCTCACGGGTACAGAAGGTTGCGGCGGTGGAAAAGTGGTTTCGTGGCTCCCCCTGATGTTTTTAGGGTATAAGAATATATAGGCGAAAGAAGTACGTCGGTGGAGCTCTGTGGGGCCCACTTGGGTGGGGGGCGCGCCCTTCTGTCTCATGGCTGCTGAGGGAGTCCTGGATTAGGGGGTGTCCGGATGGCCGGACTATACCTTCAGCCGGACTCCTGGACTATGAAGATACAAGATTGAAGACTTCGTCCCGTGTGCGGAAGGGACTTTCCTTGGCGTGGAAGGCAAGCTTGGCGATATGGATATTCAGATCTCCTACCATTGTAACCGACTCTATGTAACCCTAACCCTCTCCGGTGTCTATATAAACCAGAGGGTTTTAGTCCGTAGGACAACATACACATCAACAATCATACCATAGGCTAGCTTCTAGGGTTTAGCCTATCTGATCTCGTGGTAGGTCTACTCTTGTACTACCCATATCATCAATATTAATCAAGTAGGACGTAGGGTTTTACCTCCATCGACAGGGCCCGAACCATGGTAAAACTTCGCGTCCCTTGCCTCCTGTTACCATCTAGCCTAGACGCACAGTTCGGGACCCCCTACCCAAGATCCGCCGGTTTTGATACCGACATTGGTGCTTTCATTAAGAGTTCCTCTGTGTCATCGCTGTCAGGCCCGATGGCTCCTATGATCATCAATAGTGATGCAGTCCAGGGTGAGACCTTCCTCCCCGGACAGATCTTCGTCTTCGGCGGCTTCGCACTGCGGGCCAATTCACTTGGCCATCCGGAGCAGATCGAAAGCTATGCCCCTGGCCGTCAGGTCAGATTTGGAAGTTTAAACTACACGGCTGACATCCGCGGGGACTTGATCTTCGACGGATTCGAGCCACGGCCGAGCGTGCCGCACTGTCACGACGAGCATGATCTAGCTCTGCCATCGATCGGTGCCCTGGAGGCCGCACCCGCACCGGCTCCGACCCTTTGTTCGGAGCCAACTGCGCCGATCGAGGATGGGCGGTTGGACGCCACCCCGGGGGCTGCTATCCCAACGGCGATTGAGCCAAACACCAGCCCCGTACTCTGCGAGACTCGTGACTCCAAGGAGCCGGAGTCCTCTCCGGACTCCGAACCCTCCGCGCCCCTGCCAATCGAGTCTGATTGGGCGCCGATCATGGAGTTCACTGCCGCAGACATCTTTCAGCACTCGCCTTTCGGCGATATCCTGAAGTCATTGAAGTCTCTCTCTTTATCAGGAGAGCCCTGGCCGAACTACGGTCAGCAAGGTTGGGATACAGACGATGAAGAAATTCAAAGCCCACCCACCACCCACTTTGTAGCCACTGTCGACGACTTAACCGACATGCTCGACTTCAACTCTGAAGACATCGACGGTATGGACGCCGATGAAGGAGATGATGAAGAACCAGCGCCTATTGGGCCCTGGAACGCCACCTCGTCATATGACGTATACATGGTGGACGCACCAAAAGATGACGACGAGGAGCGGAAGGACGCACCGAAGGCTTGTTCCCTCGAAAATCAGTCAAAAGGGTGACGCAAGCGCCGCCCCAAATCCCGCCCCGACAGAAATAGCGGTCACACAGACCCAGCGCTGGAGCAGGACGAACCACTGCCGGACAACAGCAATCCGGATAATCAAACCGAACAAACAAATTCCATCAAGGATAATGGTCCGGACGACATAACGCCGGACAGGCACCCGGAGCAGCAGACTGCCCATAAAAGGCTTGTTGCCACCGCGAGGAGTCTGAAAAAGCAGAAGCAAAGGCTCAAGGCCGCGCAAGACATACTCCAAATCAGATGGAGTAAAATACTCAACACAGCAGCAAGGTACGGCGACAATCGCCCCTCCAAGAGCTACCCAAAGCGGAAGCTGCTACCCGAATTCGATGAGGAGGCCTCAGACCCCCCACAACAAATAGCAAAGCAGCCACCTGGTCGGATAGACGACCCCTCTACCAACACAGAGCGGCATACAACGCCGCTCACAATACAACACGCAACCCATGCGAGGGCTCGCACCCAAAGGACGGTGCAAGAAGATCCATCTATGGACCACGCAAGCGCGCCCCAGCATACAATGCAACACAACAAACATCCGAACAACGCGGTACACCCAGCTACAGGGGTGCCGCACACCCCCTATGTTTCACCGATGAGGTGCTGGACCATGAATTTCCAGAGGATTCAAGCCCGTAAACATAGAGGCATACGACGGAACAACAGACCCCGAGGGTCTGGATTGAGGACTACATCCTTCATATCCATATGGCTCGAGGAGATGATCTCCACGCCATCAAGTACTTACCCCTCAAGCTCAAAGGGCCAGCTCGTCACTGGCTCAAAGGCCTCCCCGAAAGCTCCATTGGAAGTTGGGAAGAGCTCGAAGACGCCTTTCGGGCAAATTTTCGAGGAACTTATGTCCGACCTCCGGATGCAGACGATTTGAGTCATATAACTCAACAGCCCGGAGAGTCAGCCCGAAAGCTTTGGAACAGGTTTCTTACTAAAAAGAACCAGATTGTCGACTGTCCGGACGCCGAAGCCTTGGCAGCTTTCAAGCATAGCGTCCGTGACGAATGGCTCGCCAGACACCTCGGCCAAAATAAGCCGAGAACGATGGCCGCATTAACAAACCTCATGACCCGCTTTTGCGCGGGTGAGGACAGCTGGCTAGCCAGATGCAACACCAGCGACCCCAGTACATCTGAAGTTAGAGATGGAAACGGGAAATCATGGCGCAACAACAATAACAAACGCCGGAATAAAGAAGAAAACACGAAGGGCACGGCAGTAAATGCCGGATTCAAAAGCTCCCGACCAGGTCAAAAGCCGCCCACTAAAGGCACCAGGGATGAACTATCCAGCCTCAACAAAATTCTGGACCAAGTATGTCAGATCCATAGTACCCCTAGCAAACCTGCTAATCATACCCACAGAGAATGTTGGGTCTTCAAGCAGTCCGGCAAGCTCAACACCGTACACAAGGGGGAGCATACACCAAGTGAAGACGAGGACGAGCCTCCCAAGCAAGACACGGGGGAACAAAAGAAATTCCCACCAGAAGTCAAAACAGTAAACGTGTTACACGTGATCAAGGGAAAAACAATGCGGCACTCCCAGGAAAATTTACCCAAGTGCCTGTCACCGCGAAGTCCTGCCAATGGTCGTCTCAACCGATCACTTTCGACCATCGCGATTACTCAGCAAGTATCCGACACGCAGGATGGGCGGCCCTGGTATTAGACCCACTAATTGGCGGATATCACTTCACACGAGTCTTGATGGACGGCGGCAGTAGCCTAAACCTAATATATCAGGATACAATCCGCGGGATGGGGTTAGACCCAACACAAATTCGCCATAGCAATACTACCTTCAAAGGAGTAACGCCAGGCCTAGGGGCTCGTTGTACGGGCTCCCTCCTACTACAAGTTATATTTGGCTCCCCCGATAACTTCCTAGCGAGCATTTAACCTTCCACATCGCTCCGTTTCAAAGTGGCTATCAAGCACTGCTCGAGTGCGAAGCTTTCACTCGCTTTAATGAAATACCACACTATGCCTCCCTCACACTCAAGATGCCCGGTCCACGCGGCATCATTTCAGTGCACGGAAATATCAAGCGATCTCTGCGCGCCGAAGAGAGTGAGGCTGCCTTGACAGCCACACACTAAAGGCGCCCGGACTAGCCAAAGCGTCCCATAGGTCGTCAAGACCTCAGACACAACTAATCAAGTCCGGTGCCGCTACTTATACCGAATAAATGGTCACACCCCTATTCGTCAATACAAGGGGCTCAACGCGCGCAGACATGCGGCCATCTCTCCTCATCTTGAATTATGCATAGTTTCTTTAACAAACTATATTTTTGCACGACAACTTTTTTCACCTAAATTCCTCTCTTTTACAAACGATCATCGTGCTACACCCGTCCAGGATACGGCACAACGGAGACACAGGCACAGACGTGCAGCAGGGACCCGCTCCAAGGATTCTTTTTAGATTAAGACCCTGCGTAAACCTTTTTTACTGTCTCTTGTTGATACATATCCACCGTTGAGAAGGATGCTGACGTCTTGCCATGTGGCCACGCCAAACCAATGCACGTACCTGGACATAAGGGGCTTCTTACAAAGGCCATTATTTAGGCCCGGTTTATACCACAAAGACCGAATACCTTATGGAGTGTTCGGCATCGCGAGTTTGGCCCTATATGCATCAGCTCCGAATCATTGTCTTTGGTCAAATGTTGGGTTTGCCAGGCTCCTGTGTTTTGGTGCCTTACATTCCGCTTTACCGGCTAAGGTAGCACCAGGAGAACTACTGCGATTGTGCCCTGGTTCATCCGGACGAGCACCTCAGTAGAGAAAGCCGAAAACTGACTGTCATGATCTAGCGTGAGACTGGTCAACCACTCGATGACCCATGGGAATGTTAGAATTCCTCCGCCTTAACGAAGGGCCGTTTTCTGGCCAGGCATGTACGCACCCTGGGATCAGGAGAGTACGGAGCCACCAGGGGCTATCTAGTAGCCCCACTGTCAAACTCCTATGGCTAAGTGAAAGTGTTAAAGCGTTATAGTCCGGTTGCCTCGCTCGCTCCGCTATCACCTCCTTAATAGGACCAAGACGTTGGGTTAAGTGTGAACGCGTGTTTTGCGAACACCTCCGCATTATATGCGTGGGGGTTGAAGCCGACGACTGCAATCTTTCAGGTTATACACATGTATACATAAACGGCCGCCTAGGAGGCATCACATTACTTTCAGGCAAAAGTATAAAAGTAGCCTTATGAAAATTTATAAAAGCATTTCGCTTACAATGAGATTACATATCACTCAAACATAATATTTTTTTAGCACTGGTCTCTATTAAACGAGCACCCTCAAGAACTTCCTCAAAGTAGTGCTCAGCAGCCCTTCGACCTATGGCCGAATCCTGCGCTGCAACAGTGGTAGCATCCATCTCTGCCGAGTATGCTTTAGCACGGGCAAAGGCCATTCGTGCGCCTTCTATGCACGCCGACCTCTTCATCGCATTTATGCGCGGCACCACGTCAAGGAACTGTTGCACCAAGCTGAAATAGCTGCTCGGTTTTGACCTCTCCGGCCATAGCTACTCCACAACAAACCTCATGGAGAGTCTGGACAACCTATTCAGTTCGGCCCATTCGGCTAATTGGTCAGTCAATGAAAGCGGACGCTCGGGAGAAAGGAATTGCTTCCAAAACAGCTGGTCTACTTCATAGTTCTTCTGACTCTGGAAGTACTTGGCCGCATCGGCAGCACTCGCCGCCAAATCCATATACACATCCTCCAAACTCCACAGCCGATCCAGAGGGGCATACCGTGGATCTCCGAACTTCCTCTGCAACATAAAGGATTTCCCAGCTACAATATCCCTGACTTCCCGCAGCTCCTCCTTCTTTGCCCTCATAGCAGAGCGGAGGTCTTTTCCCGTTGCAGCAACCTTCTCAAGGTCCGATGCCTTTGCCTGGTTTTCCTTTTCAAGAACCCAACAACGGTCGATGGTGTCTTTTAATTCTACGGCCATATTGGCCATCTTATCCCGGCTCTCGCCATGCACGGCCCTCTCGGCTCGCAACTCTTCGTCCGCCTTCAAAGCAGCCGCATTACCCAATTTGGCTTATTCCTTGGCTCGGGCAAGTTCCGCCCACAAGGCTTCAACAGTGGAAGTTCCATCTGCAGGCATAACATGTTAAATATACTGACTTCATGCCGCCCTTACTATGCAGCGTTTACCAGACAATAGCACTTACCCTGTGCCTCGTCAAGCCTTTTGTTAACAAGCTCGATGTCGGCGTCTGCCACATCCAACTGCCGTCTTAAATGGGCAAACTCGCTATTCCGGCTAGCCACCGGAGCTTCCATCACCTGCTCATAGAGGCAGTATGGTTACTACCTGGGATTATGATCCTCTGATCGTCGTCGTTCCCGACGACAACCAGAGTCTCAGGGGCTACGATCTACACAGGACACACTTAGCATGTGCAGGATTATCATACGTTATTTTACGTACCTCAAAACCTGTCAGTAGACTCATAAAAGCTTTATGCAATCCGCTTTCGGCGGACGAGATTCTCTCCATCACCGTATTCATCAGCACACGGTGTTCATCTGAGATGGCCGCTCGCCCCACCAACTCCCTCAGAACATCCGACCGCACACTAGACGGTGTCGGACTCTTTTGTCCGCTCTCTTCGGGAGCCGGACACTGGGAGCTTCGGGGGTCAACGGGATTATCTTCTGGCCTCGCTGGACTCGGAGAGGCCCTCTGCGACCACACTTCAGGGTCGCCCGCTTCCGGAGCGGAGGAGTCTGGAGGAGGCATTTTGCTTTCCATCATCTCTGGAAGAAGATCCCCCGAAGACGAGCTCATTTGAGAGGGGCTAAGGCCCGAACTGCAAAGATATATGCGGTGGTTATTCTCTCAGAAGAAAAGATGGCATACTATTAAGGTATTTTGGGTCACTTACGACTCGTGGGAGGATTGATCCCCCCGCGGACTTTGTGCGGCAACCGCACCCCCCGGGGCAGGACCCTCCGTGGGAAACTTCTTCTCCCGTTTGGAGGCTTTGGCTTCCGAATCCCCGGACGCAATCCTTTTCCTCTTCTAGCCATCTTCCTTCATGGAGACGCTTGCTCCCTCGGCTAGTGTGGGCAGCGTTGGGGGCCCGCGACCGCCCGCATTTTCCTTCAAGGGCTCCGGGCAAGGTGCGGTCTGGAGCATCTTTTCCAATACCATATTTTCCAAACCCTCAGGGAGGGGAGCCGAGCACCGAATCAACTTCGCCTTCGTTAGCCAATCCTGGTCAAAAAAGCAAACTCTCAGAAATAACTTCGTATCAAAGGAGAGGTAGTACGTTCGGTCGGGAGGTGCCTTACCTGTTCGGCGGCACGGTTACTACTCAGGCCCACGTCCTCGGTGATTTCCGGACACTCCACTTGAGATCCGAAGAACGACTTGTACATCTCCTCGTGTGTCAGGCCGAGGAAATTTTGAATGGCGCATGGTCCCTCGGGATTGAACTCCCACAATCGAAGAGGGCGGCTTTTGCAAGGCTGGACTTGACGAACCAGCATAACTTGTGTTACCGCAACCAAACTGAGATCTCCATTAAAGAGATCTTGAATACGGCTTTGCAGTATAGGCACGTCCTTGGCTGGACCACAACTCAATCCTCTGCTAATCCATGACATCAGTTGTGGTGGAGGACAGGGGCGGAAAACAGGGGCGGCCGCCCACTTGGCGCTTCTAGGAGCCGTGATGTAGAACCACTCCTGTTGCCACAATTCAGACACCTCTGGAATGGAACCTTTTTGGGCCATGCAGCTCCCGTCATCTTGCGTATTGAGGCACCTCCACACGCCGCATGTTGCCCCTCGATCATCTTCGGCTTTACTTCAAAAGTCTTGAGCCATAGGCCAAAGTGAGGGGTAACCCGGAGGAAGGCCTCGCACACAACAATAAATGTCGTGATATGAAGAAAGGAGTCCGGAGCTAGATCATGGAAATCTAGCCCGTAGTAAAACATCAAGCCCCTGACAAAAGGATCCAATGCAAGGCCTAGACCTCGGAGGAAGTGAGATACGAACACGACGCTCTCGTTGGGTTCGGGGGAGGGGACGGCCTGCCCCCGGGGAGGCAGCCGATGCAGAATCTCGGCGGTCAGATATCTGGCCTCCCTCAACTTTTTGACGTCTTCTTCCGTGACGGAGGAAGGCACCCATCGGCCTTGAAGGCTAGATCCAGACATGACTGAAGGTTCGGAGCACCTGACCTGAACTTTGGGCGTTTGAGCTTGAGGTGGGGGAAGGATTCAATTGAGCACGGGAGGGAAAAATAAAAAGCCTCGTCCCTTTATAAAGAGGGTGAATATCGAGCGTCCTCTCCGTGTCCGTTTGGACTTGCCTATAATCTAGGAGTCCTAGAAGCGGTTGGGTTACCCATGCCTGTATTGATGAGAATCCCGGAATAAGGGGACACGATCTCTGCTTTGACAAGACGTGCCAAGGAAACCGCCTCGCATGACGCACTGAGGTGGGATAATGAAACGACTCGGATAAAGGCTTGGCCGTGGTGTGTCACACTACAAAATACGTCAATAGATTAGATTTGTGTAAATATTATTCTCTCTATGGCAATATGTGGAAAACTTATTTTGCAGAGCCGGGCACTATCTTTGTGTTCAAAACCTGCTACGAAGTACTTGGAGGAGGAACCCGCCTTGCAATGCCGAAGACAATTTGCGCGCCGGACTCGTCGTCATTGAAGCCTGGTTCAAGGGCTACTGAGGGAGTCCTGGATTAGGGGGTGTCCGGATGGCCGGACTATACCTTCAGCCGGACTCCTGGACTATGAAGATACAAGATTGAAGACTTCGTCCCGTGTCCGGAAGGGACTTTCCTTGGCGTGGAAGGCAAGCTTGGCGATACGGATATTCATATCTCCTACCATTGTAACCGACTCTATGTAACCCTAACCCTCTCCGGTGTCTATATAAACCGGAGGGTTTTAGTCCGTAGGACAACATACACATCAACAATCATACCATAGGCTAGCTTCTAGGGTTTAGCCTCTCTGATCTCGTGGTAGATCTACTCTTGTACTACCCATATCATCAATATTAATCAAGCAGGATGTAGGGTTTTACCTCCATCGAGAGGGCCCGAACCTGGGTAAAACTTCATGTCCCTTGCCTCATATTACCATCCGGCCTAGACGCACAGTTCGGGACCCCCTACCCGAGATCCACCGGTTTTGACACCGACAGCCGCCTCGCGGACTTCCAGACTTCCACTCCAAGTCTCCTGGATTGCGTTTGTTCCAAGAAAGATCCTCGCGACGGTTTCGTTCCATTTGGATTCCGTTTGAAATTCCTTTTCTGCGAAACACTAAAATGGGCAAAAAAATAGAAACTGGCACTGGGCCTTCGGTTAATAGGTTAGTCCCAAAAATAATATAAAAGAGCATATTAAAACCCATTAAACATCCAAAATAGATAATATAATAGCATGGAACAATAAAAAATTATAGATACGTTGGAGACATATCAACGACACCGTATGAACTGTGGTTTAGCAAGAAACCTAAGTTGTCGTTTCTTAAAGTTTGGGGTTGCGATGCTTATGTGAAAAAGTTTCAACATGATAAGCTCAAACCAAAATCGGAGAAGTGCATCTTCATAGGATGCCCAAAAGAAACTATTGGGTACACCTTCTATGACAGATCCGAAGGAAAGATCTTTGTTGCTAAGAGTGGATCCTTTCTAGAGAAGGAGTTTCTCTCAAAAGAAGTGAGTGAGAGGAAAGTAGAACTAGATGAGGTAATTGTACCTACTCCCTTATTGGAAAGTAGATCATCATAGAAATCAGTTCTAGTGATTCCTACACCATTAGTGAGGAAGCTAATGATGATGATCATGAAAACTTCTGATCAAGTTACTACCGAACCTCGTAGGTCAACCAGAGTAAGATCCGCACCAGCGTGGTATGGTAATCTTGTTCTGGAGGTCATGTTACTTGACCATGATGAACCTACGAACTATGAGGAAGCGATGATGAGCCCAGATTCCGAAAATGGCCTGAGGCCATGAAATCTGAGATAGAATCCATGTATGAGAACAAAGTGTGGACTTTGGTGGACTTGCCCGTTAATCAGCAAGCCATTGAGAATAAATGGATCTTCAAGAGGAAGATGGACACTGATAGTAGTGTTACTATCTACAAAGCTCGAATTGTCGCAAAAAGGTTTTCGACAAGTTCAAGGTGTTGACTACGATGAGATTTTCTCACTCGTAGCGATGCTTAAGTCTGTCTGAATCATGTTAGCAATTGCCACATTTTATGAAATCTGGCAAATGGGTGTCAAAACTGCATTCCTTAATGGATTTCTTAAAGAAGAGTTGTATATGATACAAGAAGAAAGTTTTGTCAATCCTAAATGTGCTAACAAAGTGTGCAAGCTCCAACGATCCATCTATGGACTAGTGCAAACATCTCGGAGTTGGAATATACGCTTTGTGAGTTGATGAAACCATATAGTTTTATACAGACTTGCGGTGAAGCCTGTATTTACAAGAAAGTGAGTGGGAGCACTACAACATTTCTGATAAGTATATGTGTCGGTGTCAAAACCGGCGGATCTTAGGTAGGGGGTCCCGAACTGTGCGTCTAGGCCGGATGGTAACAGGAGGCAGGGGACACAATATTTTACCCAGGTTCGGGCCCTCTTGATGGAGGTAAAACCCTACGTCCTGCTTGATTAATATTGATGATATGGGTAGTACAAGAGTAGATCTACCACGAGATCAGAGAGGGTAAACCCTAGAAGCTAGCCTATGGTATGATTATATGTTGTGGTTGTTGTGTCCTACGGACTAAAACCCTCTGGTTTATATAGACACCAGAGAGGGTTAGGGTTACACAAGGTCGGTTACAAAGGAGGAGATATCCATATCCGTATTGCCTAGCTTGCCTTCCACGCCAAGTAGAGTCCTGTCCGGACACGAGACGAAGTCTTCAATCTTGTATCTTCATAGTACGGCTGTCCGGAGACTCCCTAATCCTGGACTCCCTCAGTAGCCCCTGAACCAGGCTTCAATGACGATGAGTCCGGCGTGCAGTATTGTCTTCGGCATTGCAAGGCGGGTTCCTTCTCCGAATACATCACAGAAGAATTTGAATACGAGGATAGTGTCCGACCCTGCAAAATAAGTTCCACATACCACCGTAGAGAGAATAATATTTTCACAAATCTAATTTGCTGACTTGTCTTGACAGTGTGACGTTATGTCATGGCCCGGTGATTATTCGAACCATTTCCTTTAACTAGCCCCGCACATAACGCGAGGCAGTTTTTCGACACATCTTTGTCAAAGTAGAGATCGTGTCCCCTTATTACGGGATTCTCATCAATACGGGCATGGGTAACCCAACCGTGCCATCGATTACGGTGCTTGGGGGATAAGCGAGTTTTACCAGGCAAGTGGGGAC
Organism: Triticum aestivum; assembly: GCF_018294505.1. Classification (NCBI taxonomy): domain Eukaryota; kingdom Viridiplantae; phylum Streptophyta; class Magnoliopsida; order Poales; family Poaceae; genus Triticum; species Triticum aestivum. The sequence continues at coordinate 587,963,932 of NC_057800.1, forward strand.
GCTTAGTTTCATCCGCCCATATAAAGGGATAAGGATTCACCTTTCTATCCACGCCTTCTTCCTCCTTTGCTCATCCGTTTTTGCACACTCGAGCTCTAGCGCCCAAGTCCGCACTTTCCACCTCAACCTTCTCCAACCATGTCCGGAGTGGGAGGCAGGTGGATGGTCTCCTCCTTCACGGATGGAGACATCAAGAAGCTGAGGAGAGCCGGATACCTGCCCGACGACATCGCTCACTGGCTCCCAGATGAGGGGCAACTCATCCCCACCTCCAGGCCCCATGAGAGGGTAGTGTTCCTCACCCATTTCCTCCGCGGACTGGGATTCCCTCTCCACCCATTCGTCTGGGGGCTCATGTTCTATTACGGCCTGGATTTGCACAATCTGGCCCCGAACTTCATCCTCAACATCTCGGCGTTTATTGTTGTGTGCGAGGCCTTCCTCCGCATCAAGCCCCACTTCGGCTTATGGTTGAAGACCTTCAATGTCAAGCCGAAGGTTGTGGGCGGCCGCCAGGCAGAGTGCGGAGGTGCCATGGTGGGAAAGATGCCCAACGTAACATGGCTCGAGGGCTCCTTTGTGGAAACCATAAAGGGGTGGCAATCGGGGTGGTTCTACATCACGGAGCCGCGCGACCCTGCATGGGCAGCGGCCCCCGAGTTCCGATCTGGCATCCCCACGCGGCTCACCTCCTGGAAAGAGAAGGGCCTGTCCTGGGGTAGTTCGGGAGAGCTGAGCGGACTCCAAACATGTATTCAAAACATGGTGAACAAGAAGCTCAAACTTGTCAACATGGTCCAGGTCATGCTCCACCGCTGGATCCTCCTGTGCCAACAACGGGAGTTCGACCCGGCGCAGCACCGAACTCTGAACATGCTCTTCGACACAACTCACGAAGACGCCTGGAGGGTGCTGTTCAAAAGCACCAAGGTCCCCCCTCCCATTACTGAGGATCGCGGATTCAGCGCGAAGCGCCAAGCCAGTGCGGTAAGCTGCTTTACCTTTCACAGGATACTTATTTTTTATAGATTGACTCCATGCGGGATCTAAACTCCCGTACCTTTAATAGGACTGGCAGGAGACGGCCGGACAGATCGACTGTCCGGCTCCTTTGCCCGAAGGCCCAGCAGACGCTCTTCTGGCGAAGATGCTGACTCCGGCTCCTTATACGGTGCCGGAGAAGACCAAGAAGGCCAAGGGAACCCGAAAGAGTTCCCTACGCCAGGCGTCGTCGGACTCACCGTTCGATGACTCTGCGACGCACTCCTCCCCCGAAGACGAGGAAGAAGAAGAAGATGCTCCCCCTCTGGCTAGGGGAGATAAGAAAAGGAAGGCTGCCCCAACTGGGGGGGCGAAGGGTCCAAGAAGGGAAGGATTCTCCTTTTGGACAGTTCCACCGCCGCCGACGAAGGCGAAGACGAGTGGTTGCCCAGGGCCAAGCCCCTGGGGAGATCATAAGTATTCGGATACCAGAGTAACTCATAGCATTCCTTTGTCGCACTGCTTTCCCTAACGCCGAACATAATTATGCAGGCCGCCACAAGCCAGTATCGATGTATCATCGGACGGCTCCCTGGGCTCGTCGGACATGGATAGCGATCCAGTCCCGACCGCCACCTCCCCTCATCCTGTCGACGACGCCGAGGTGCTGTCTCAAGAGGCACCGGATCGAGGGGAGACCGTCCCAGAGGCACCTCAAGGCGACCTTCCGGACTCCGGGAGCCGAGGGGATGGGGCCCCTGAGAGCTCCGAGTTCGGCCCTCAGCCGAACACCGCGCGGGAACCTCCAGTGGTTCCGGGATCGGGCGGGCGGCCTCCTTCTAAGAGGGGCAGGACGCCTGTGCCGGTGACCTTTGTCCATCCAGAGGCGCCGGACAATCTGCTGGAAGCGCTTCACAGCGCTTCCATCGACGAGGAGCACCGTACTATTATGAGTGCGGTGGTCCAGAAGGTTTAGTCCACCAAGAGCGGGTTGACTGAAGCCCGTGTCAGCCTTCTAACAGGCTTTGAGGTAAGTGTTTTAAAATGTAGTAGAAATATTACCGCATAGACAGTAGCCCTTGATGCTTTGTTCGGTGTTCACAAAGAAAAGCCGAACAGAGGATCAAATAATATCGCAGGAGTCTAATATAAGTATGTCAATATGCATATCCAGGCTTCGCTGCTGGCGTCTGCCGCACTGACTGCGGAGGTCGCCGTACTGAAGCAGGACCACGAGGGGTCCAGGAAAGAGCTCGGCCTTGCCAAGAGGCAGCTCGAGGAGAACAATGGTAAGTAATACCCTGTCTATAGATATGTATATATAAAAGAATAAATGATTGCAAAATGACAGGATCATCGTATATTTGCCAAGGGCCACGACCGAGGTGGCGACCCTGAAGCAAGAGCTAACCAAGGCCGAAGATAGAGCAGCCAAGGAGCGCACCGAGCGAGAGAAGCATGGGGCTCGGGTGGGCGAGGTGCAGCAAGAGCTCCAAGCTCTCGTGGCAAAGCACGAGGCATTGGAGCTTGACTCAAAGACGCGGGGGTCTGAGCTTGCCACGGCCCTCGAGAGCGCAAAAAGTGCCAAGGCCGAAGCCCAAAAGGCCCTCCAGGAGATCAACGCAATGAAGAAGATAGCGGCGGGTAAGGCTTTCTATATGCAAAGCAAGCATGTAAAAGTAAATTACCGATTACTTACCCGAATCCGGAGCTCTCCAGGAGCATTCGCAGATTTGCCCCGCAGCATGTCCGATGCCGCACAATTTTACCAGGCCGAGGGTGGAAGCTCAAGGGAGAAGTTGTTCTGGTCTCAGTATGCTGAGGCCGAACACCCGGTGCCAATGAGCGACCAGTTGAAGCAGATGGTCGAGCTACATAAGGCGGCCGATCAGGCCATGAAGGGCTTTATAGTCTGGCTGTGGCCTGGCGACGTCCTTCCAAACAGCTTCTTCGACCTGGTGAGGCGGCTTGTGGATGCCTGCCCGCGGCTGGAGGTCGTCAAGCGATTTGTCTGCATTGAAGGTGCACGCCGGGCTTTCGCCCGTGTGAAATTGCAGTGGGTCAAGCTAGACGCCATGAAGCTGACCAAGGAGGGGCCGCCGGAGGGCAAGGAGCACCGCCACCCCGAGATATACTACGAGGGTGTTCTGCCGGGTGGCCGTCTCATAGCGGACGAGTGTTCAAAAGATGTAATATTTGAGTGAGACTTGCTTGTTTTATCCTGTATTTATGAAAACTTGTTTCATATGCGCTATGCAACGCTTGTTTGAATTTAAAATATTACCTTCTATTTGGTTGTTTATCCAATCTGAAAGATGGCTAGTCCTCGGCTTCTGCCCCCATGCCACGAGTGCTGGGGTGTTTGGGATAAACCTGAGCACCCTTGTTCCCATGTTTTGGTCCTTCGAGGGAGGTGCTCAGCACAGCGAACAAGGCAACCGGACTAATAATGCTTTATCACTCTCACTTAGCCATAGAATTCTATAATTTTAAATTTTGGCGAAGCCCCTGGTATTCGGAAGGCCGAATTTGGGGCACGATACATGCATTTAAGCCGGACAGGGCCGGCCCCTCACTCTAAGCGGCATAAGTCTTTAGGGACTCGAAAACCTCGTCGAATAACAACCAGTCTCTCGCCTTATCATGACAGTCAGTTTTAGCTTTCTCTACTGAGGTGTTGAACCCAGCAGAACCGGGGCACAATCGCAGTAGTTCTCCTAGCGCTACCTTAGTCGATAGAGCGGAACGTAAGGTACCAAAACATAGGAGCCGGGAAAACCCAACATTTGACCAAAGACATGATTCGGAGCTGATGAATATAATGCCATAAGTTTGGGGTGCCGCACTTGTGAAAGTGTTCGAACTTTTCACATCGTATTGTGGGGTACGTAAGCCCCTGGTGTATTGGCCGTACCAAAGTGTATGGTTGCAAGGCGTCATTAATGAACACATAGATATATATATATATATATATATATATATATAACAAGAATGCAATAATAGTCGTAATGTCATGCATTGTTTATTCAAAAAATTGCGTTAAAGTAGAGTGATACAGATAGTGCGATAAGCAAAGAGTAGGACTATGTCCCTTCCAAGGGCAAGCTGAGGAATGATATTAAATTGAATATTTCGCTCGTTATTGTAATCCACCTGGGAATTCCGTGGTATGACGTAGCTGTCTGCCTCCTTGGTTGCTGCATCATGTGTTCGGCAATAGAGCTGTCGGATAGTGTTTCCAGAGATTAAGGTCCTAGAAAAAAAGAGAAAAATAACCAAACGGGAAGCCCCTAGTGCGGTTTAAGCCGTGTCTTGGGGCGTGCCGCAGTTGTGCCCCCCTCCCCACCTGTGCCCATGGTATTTTTAATGCGTAATTATGTACGCGTGGCACGAGTTTCGCCGTTGGGCTGGGATTGGGGTGGCCGCCGTATTGCTACGCGAGCTCAGATCGCGCCAGGCGGTCTATTTGCCGATTACTCCGAGCGCACTTGAAGGTGTCCGGGCTTTGAAGCGCCGAACTGGTTGATTGCCTTGAGAGGCTGCTTTGCGCTTCTGCTGTGAGGGCCGCGGTGTGCTCCTCTGTTCGGAGAGAGCGCTATGTGTTTCCATTGACTGTAATAACTCGGCGAGGTCCTGGCATCTTGAGCTTGAGGTATGCATAATGCGGTACCGCATTGAATCTAGCAAATGCGGTTCGCCCGAGTAGCGTGTGATAACCACTGCGGAACGGGACTATACCGAAGATTAACTCTTCGCTTCGGAAGTTATCCGGGGATCCGAAGACCACTTCTAGTGTAATTGAGCCTATGCAATGGGCCTCTACACCTGGAATGACGCCTTTAAAGGTCGTTTTCTGGGTTTGATCCTTGAGGGGTCTATACCCATTTTGCGCACTGTGTCCTGATAAAGCAGGTTCAGGCTGCTGCCGCCATCCATAAGGACTCGAGTGAGGTGAAATCCGTCAATGATTGGGTCTAGGACCAGTGCGGCGAATCCGCCATGACGGATACTAGTGGGGTGGTCCCTGCGATCGAAGGTGATCGGACAGGAGGACCAAGGGTTGAACTTTGGGGCGACTGGCTCCAACGCATATACGTCCCTGAGCGCACGCTTCCGCTCCCTCTTGGGGATGTGGGTTGCGTATATCATGTTCACCGTCCGCACTTGCGGGGGAAACCTCTTCTGTCCTCGGTGTGCGGCTGCCGGGGCTCCTCCTCGTCATCGCTATGCGGCCCCTTGTCCTTGTTTTCGGCAATTAACTTGCCGGCCTGCTTGAACACCCAACAATCCCTGTTGGTGTGATTGGCTGGCTTGTCTGGGGTGCCGTGTATTTGACACGAGCGATCGAGTATACGGTCCAAGCTGGACGGACCCGGCGTACTTTGTTTGAATGGCTTTTTCCGCTGACCGGGTTTAGAGCCTTTGAATCCGGCATTGACTGTCGTATCCTCGGTATTTTCGCTGTTAATGCGGCGCTTATGTTTGTTGCGACATGATCTGCTATTGCCGTACTTGGTATCCGAGGTACCATGGTTTTTTGATATGTTATTACTATGAGCCAGCCAGCTGTCTTCTCCCGCACAAAAGCGGGTCATGAGCATCGTGAGAGCTGCCATAGATTTCGGCTTTTCCTGACCAAGGTGCCGGGCTAGCCACTCGTCTCAGATGTTGTGTTTGAAAGCCGCTAAGGCCTCTGCATCCGGACAGTCGACGATTTGATTTTTCTTTGTAAGGAACCGAGTCCAGAATTGCCTGGACGACTCTTCTGGCTGCTGAATTATGTGGCTCAAGTCATCGGCGTCTGGTGGTCGCACATAAGTGCCCTGAAAGTTGTCGAGGAATGCGGCTTCCAGATCTTCCCAACAGCTAATGGAGTCTGCTGGCAAGCTGTTAAGCCAATGCCGCGCTGGTCCTTTGAGCTTTAGTGGGAGGTATTTGCTGGCGTGTAAGTCATCACCGCGGGCCATGTGGATGTGGAGGAGGAAATCCTCGATCCATATTGCGGGATCTGTTGTGCCGTCGTATGATTCAATATTTATAGGTTTGAAACCTTCTGGGATTTGATGATCCATTACTTCGTCTGTGAAGCATAAGGGGTGTGTGGCGCCTCTGTATTGGGCTATATCGCGACGCAGCTCGAATGGGTCTTGCCCGCTGTGTTCGGCCCGGCCGGATTTGCTTTTACTGTATCCGGCGTGACGTTTATCGTCTCGCAGAGTGGTGCGCCCTCGTGATCCGTAGATCGATCTTGCATGCTTTGCTTTGTCCTCCAATATGTCTCGCAGGTCTGGCGTATCTCCCCATGCCTTTTTATTTGAATGGCGTCGGGGTGGAGGCTGAGTTTTTGGCTGGAATGCCTCTCTATCGCGGCCACGAGGTGGCCGATCAGCCGTATCATACGCTTCTTCCTCCAGTCGGGGTAGTAACCTGCACTTTGGGTAATTCTTGGAGGGGCGCTCGAGTTTATATTCCTCGGCCGCGAGGACTTCAGTCCATCTGTCAGCTAGCAGATCTTGATCAGCTTGAAGCTGCTGCTGCTTTTTCTTCAGGCTATTTGTCGTGGCCATAAGCCGGCGCTTGAAGCGCTCTTGTTCGACGGGATCCTCTGGTATGACAAATTCATCGTCGCCTAGGCTTGCCTCGTCTTCGGAGGGGGGCATGTAATTGTCATCCTCCTCCTCTCCGTCTGCCGCTCTCTCAGGAGGGCTGGCTCCTCCATCCTCCTGCTCTAAATCTTGCTGGAGGGGATTGTTGTTGTCTTCGGCACTATCCGGAGTGTTATTATCTCCTGTGCCGGTATCACCACTTTTGCTTTGGTGGGACTTAGAGCGGCGCCGCTGACGTTAGCGCTTGGGTTGCTTCTTGGAGGGGTCATCCTCCGCTATCTCGTCGCCATTGCCTTCTTTGGGTGTATCCACCATGTATATGTCATATGACGAGGTGGCTTTCCAGTGCCCTATAGGCGCTGGTTCATGTTCGTCTCCTACATCGTCGTCCATATCGTCGATGTCTTCGGAGTCGAAGTCGAGCATGTCGGTTAAATCATCGACAGTGGCTACGAAGTGGGGTGGGTGGGCGTCGAATTTCTTCGTCGTCCGCGTCCCAATCCTGTTGGCCATAGTCCGGCCAGGGCTCTCCTGACAAAGAGAGAGACCTTAGTGAATTCAGAATGTCGCCGAAGGGCGAGTGCTGAAAGATATCCGCGACGGTGAATTCCATGATCGGCGCCCAATCGGATTCGATTGGTAGGGGCGCGGACGGTTCGGAGTCCGGAAAAGAGTCCGGCACCTTGGAGTCACGGGCTTCGCAGAGGATTAGGCTGGTGTTCGGCTCGATCACCGTTGAGACTGCAGCCCCTAGGCGGTGTCTAGCCACCCGTCCTCGATTGGCGCAGTTGGCTCCGAGCTAAGGGTCGGAGCTGATGCGGGCGCAGCCTCTGGGGTACTGTTTGGCGGCAGATCTAGGTCATACCCATCGTAACAGTGCGGCGCGCCCGGCTGTGGCTCGAATCCGTCGAAGATCAAGTCTCCGCGGATGTCGGCCGTGTAGTTCAAACTTCCAAATCTGACCTGATGGCCAGGGGCGTAGCTTTCAATCTGCTCCAGATGGCCAAGCGAATTAGCCCGCAGTGCAAAGCTGCCGAACACAAAGATCTGTCCAGGGAGAAAGGTCTCACCCTGGACCGCATCGTTGTTGATGATCGGAGGAGCCATCGGACCTAAAGGTGACGACACAGAGGAACTCTCAATGAAAGCACCAATGTCAGTGTCAAAACCGGCGGATCTCGGGTAGGGGGTCCCGAACTGTGCGTCTAGGCCGGATGGTAACAGGAGGCAGGGGACACAATGTTTTACCCAGGTTCGGGCCCTCTTGATGGAGGTAAAACCCTACGTCCTACTTGATTAATATTGATGATATGGGTAGTACAAGAGTAGATCTACCACGAGATCAGAGAGGCTAAACCCTAGAAGCTAGCCTATGGTATGATTGTATGTTGTGGTTGTTGTGTCCTACGGACTAAAACCCTCCGGTTTATATAGACACCGGAGAGGGTTAGGGTTACACAAGGTCGGTTACAAAGGAGGAGATATCCATATCCGTATTGCCTAGCTTGCCTTCCACGCCAAGTAGAGTCCTGTCCGGACACGAGACGAAGTCTTCAATCTTGTATCTTCATAGTCCGGCTGTCCGAAGACCCCCTAATCCCGGACTCCCTCAATATGTGCATGACATATTGTTGATCGGAAATAATGTAGAATTTTCTGGAAAGCATAAAGGAGTGTTTGAAAGGAGTTTTTCAAAGAAAGACCTTGGTGAAGCTGCTTACATATTGAGCATCAAGATCTATAGAGATAGAACAAGACGCTTGATAATTTTTTTTCAATGAGTACATACCTTGACAAGTTTTTGAAGTAGTTCAAAATGGAACAGTCAAAGAAGGAGTTCTTGCCTGTGTTGCAAGGTGTGAAGTTGAGTAAAGACTCAAAACCCGACCACGACAGAAAATAGAAAGAGAATGAAACGTCATTCCCTATGACTCAGTCATAGGTTCTATAAAGTATGCTATGTTGTGTACCAGACTTATTGTGTACCTCACCATGAGTTTGGTAAGAGGGTACAATAGTGATCCAGGAGTGGATCACTGAACAGAGGTCAGAATTATCCTTAGTGGAATAAGGAAATGTTTCTCGATTATGGAGGTGACAAAGAGTTCGTCCTAAGGAGTTACATCGATGCAAGCTTTGACACCGATCTGGATGACTCTAAGTCTCGATCTAGATACATATTAAAAGTGGGAGCGATTAGCTAGATTAGCTCTGTGCAGAGCATTGCAGACATAGAAAATTTGCAAAATACATACGGCTCTGAATGTGGCGGACCCGTTGACTAAACTTCTCTCACAAGCAAAACATGATCACTCTTTGGGTGTTAATCACATCGCGATGTGAACTAGATTATTGACTCTAGTAAACCCTTTGGGTATTATTCACATGGAGATGTGAACTAATCACATAAAGATGTGAACAATTGGTGTTAAATCACATGGCGATGTGAACTATATTATTGACTCTAGTGCAAGTAGGAGACTGAAGGAAATATGCCCTAGAAGCAATAATAAAGTTGTTATTTATATTTCCTTACATCATGGTAAATGTTTATTATTCATGCTAGAATTTTATTAACCGGAAACTTAGTACATGTGTGAATACATAGACAAAACAGAGTGTCCCTAGTATGCCTCTACTTGACTAGCTCGTTAATCAAAGATGTTTAAGCTTCCTGACCATAGACATGTGTTGTCATTTGATGAACGGGATCACTGATATGCCTCCAACGTATCTATAATTTTTGATTGCTCCATGCTATATTATCTACTGTTTTGGACTATATTGGGCTTTATTTTCCACTTTTATATTATTTTTGGGACTAACCTATTAACCGGAGGCCCAGCCCAGAATTGATGTTTTTTTGCCTATTTCAGTGTTTCGAAGAAACGGAATATCAAACGGAGTCCAAACGGAATGAAACCTTCGGGAACGTGATTTTCTCACCGAACGTGATCCAGGAGACTTGGACCCTACGCCAAGGCATCGGAGAGGCGGTCACGAGGGTGGGGGGCGCCCCCCTAGGGCGTGCCCGCCTGCCTCGTGGGCCCCTCGGTGCTCCTCCAACGTACTTCTTCCTCCTATATATACCTACGTACCCCCAAACGATCAGAAGAGGAGCAAAAAACCTAATTCCGCCGCCGCAACTTTCTGTATCCACGAGATCCCATCTTGGGGCCTGTTCCGGAGCTCCGCCGGAGAGGGTCGTCATCACGGAGGGCTTCTACATCATCATAGCCTCTCTGATGAAGTGTGAGTAGTTTACCTCAGACCTTCGGGTCCATAGTTAGTAGCTAGATGGCTTCTTCTCTCTTTTTGGATCTCAATACAAAGTTCTCCCCCTCTCTTGTGGAGATCTATTCGATGTAATCTTCTTTTTACGGTGTGTTTGTTGAGACCGATGAATTGTGGGTTTATGATCAAGTCTATCTATGAATAATATTTGAATCTTCTCTGAATTCTTTTATGTATGATTGGTTATCTTTGCAAGTCTCTTCAAATTATCCGTTTGGTTTGGCCAACTAGATTGGTAGTTCTTGCCACAGGAGAAGTGCTTAGCTTTGGGTTCAATCTTGCGGTGTCCTTTCCCAGTGACAGAAGGGGCAGCAAGGCACGTATTGCATCATTTCTATCGAGGATAACAAGATGGGGTTTATTTCATATTGCATGAATTTATCTCTCTACATCATGTCATCTTGCTTAAGGCGTTACTCTGTTTTTAACTTAATACTCTAGATGCATGCTGGATAGCGGTCGATGAGTGGAGTAATAGTAGTAGATGCAGAATCGTTTCAGTCTACTTGTCACGGACGTGATGCCTATATACATGATCATGCCTAGATATTCTCATAACTATGCTCAATCCTGTCAATTGCTCAACAATAATTTGTTAACCCACCGTAGAATACTTATGCTCTTGAGAGAAGCCACTAGTGAAACCTATGGCCCCCGGGTCTATTCTCATCATATCAATCTCCAACACTTTAATCTTGCTTTGCTTTTTTACTTTGCTTTTACTTTTTACTTTGCATCTCTATACCAAAAATACCAAAAATATTATATCTATCAGATCTCACTCTCGTAAGTGACCGTGAAGGGATTGACAACCCCTAATCGCGTTGGTTGCGAGTAGCTATCATTTTGTGCAGGTACGAGGGACTTGAGCGTGGTCTCCTACTGGATTGATACTTTGGTTCTCAAAAACTGAGGGAAATACTTACGCTACTCTACTGCATCATCCCTTCCTCTTCGGGGAAAACCAACGCAAGCTCAAGACGTAGCAATCACATCATTAGAGAATGATGTGATGGAAAAGACCGATTCGTTAGCTTAGAATAAATGATCATTTAGTTTTATTGCTATTGCTTTCATCATGACTTATACATGTTCCTCTGACTATGAGATTGTGCAACTCCTGAATACCGGAGGAACACGTTGTGTGCTATCAAACGTCAAAATGTAACTGGGTGATTATAAAGGTGCTCTACAAGTGTCTCCGATGGTGTTTGTTGAGTTCACATAGATCGAGATTAGGATTTGTCACTCCGATTGTTGGAGAGGTATCTCTGGGCCTTCACGGTAATGCACATCACTATAAGCCTTGCAAGCAATGTGACTAATGAGTTAGTTGCGGGATGTTGGATTACAGAGCGAGTAAAGAGATTTGCCGGTAACGAGATTGAACTAGGTATGATGATACCACGATCGAATCTCGGGCAAGTAACATACCGATGACAAAGGGAACAACGTATGTTGTTATGCGGTTTGACCGATAAAGATCTTCGTAGAATATGTAGGAGCCAATATGAGCATCCAGGTTCCGGTATTGGTTATTGACCGGAGATGTGTCTCGGTCATGTCTACATAGTTCTCGAACCCATAGGGTCCGCACGCTTAACGTTCGATGACGATTTGTATTATGAGTTATGTGATTTGATATACTGAAGGTTGTTCGGAGTCCCGGATGAGATCACAGACATGACGAGGAGTCTCCAAATGGTCGAGACGTAAAGATCGATATATTAGAAGGCTATATTCGGACATCGGAAAGGTTCCGAGTGATTCGGGTATTTTTCGGAGTACCGGAGACTTACGGGAATTCGCTGGGGAAGTAGTGGGTCTTAATGGGCCATACAAGAAAGGAGAGAAGGGCCTCAAGGGTTGCCCCCCCCCCCCCATGGCAAGTCCGAATTGGACTAGGGAGGGGGCGGCGCCCCCCTCTCTTTCCTTCTCTCTCTCCCCTCTTGGAAAAGGAAGGGGACTCCAACTAGGATTGGGAATCCTAGTTGGACTCCCCGTATATGCGCGCCCCTCCTTGGCCGGCCTCCTCTTCCCCCCTCCTTTATATATGTGGGCAGGGGGCACCCCAAAGGCACTCCAAGATTTGTCTTAACCGTGTGCGGTGCCTCCCTCCACAGTTACACACCTCGGTCATATCGTCGTAGTGCTTAGGCGAAGCCCTGCGTCGGTAACTTCATCATCACCATTGCCACGCCGTCGTGCTGACGGAACTCTCCTTCGGCCTCAACTGGATCAAGAGCCCGAGGGACGTCATCGAGCAGAACGTGTGCTGAACGCGGAGGTGTCGTACGTTTGGTACTTGGATCGGTTGGATCGCGAAGACGTTCGACTACATCAACCGCGTTACTAAATGCTTCCGCTTTCGGTCTACGAGGGTACGTAGACACACTCTCCCCTCTCGTTGCTATGCATCTCCTAGATAGATCTTGTGTGATCGTAGGTAAATTTTTTGAAATACTGCGTTCCCCAACAGAGATTCCTCCATACGTTGTGTTTTTCTTTCTTTTTTGTGGCAATCCATACGTTGAGCTGAACGGCCCAGACCAGGCAGGACCCCCAGATGCAAACAGACCTGTAGCCATCAGCATTTGAGGGCCACATGGGCTGGACCAACCGAACTTTTGGTGGGCCTGCGATCATTGACCTTGACCGGAACTCCGGCGATCGTTGACTTTTGAAAAATGGAAAAAATCACAAAAGATTGAAAGAAAGTTCAACAAATTTGTAAAAATTTCATGACATTTAAAAAAATGATTTTTTAAAATGAAAAAATCACATATTTTTTAAAAGTTCAAGTCTTGGAAAATTCATGATTAGAAACAGTTTGCAAATTAGAAAAAAAGTGCATCAATTTTAAAAAAGGTTCTGATTTTTTTGGAAAAAGTTAATAATGTGAATGAGTTCACGAAATTTGGGAAAGAGTTCATGGATTTGAAATTAAAAGTTCACAAAAAATTTAAAAGTTTCAAACTTGAAGAATAGTTCACAAAAAATGGGAAAATATTTCAAATTTGAGAAAAAGTTCATGGAATTGGGAAAAGTTCAGGAATTTGATTACCTAAAATGAAAAAATAAAGAAAAAGAAAACAAAAAAGAATAAAATGGAAACAAAACGGGAAAATCCAGTGAAAAAAACCCTACATGGGCCGGCCCATCTAGATACCAGTGTTGTGGAGGGGGTATGCGCCGTGTAGCAAAATACACACCAACCGGCGCTTAAGGCGCCAAATAGGAGTTGGGGAACAATGGCGTGTTGGAGTAAGGTATCTCTGGTCTCTTCTTATCTTAACGTCGTCCGATTTGCCGCAACGAATGGTTGGTGAAAGTTTGTGTCCTCAGATTTAATCTGTTGTCATTCTTCAAAACTTGTTGTTTGTTGTATGGTTCTTCTGCAAGATGGATAACGCCCTTCTTCCTTTACAACTTTACAATGGGCGTGGACGACGATTTCTTTCTTTGCTAATGAAGTTCTCACTGATCCAATGACTTTGCAAGGTGCATTGATTGTCTTCAGATTCAGAATAGCTCTGGGGCTCATGAGGCTTAAAAAACCTCAAAGAGGATTCCCTTGGTGGAGTCTCTGTCAGCGTTGTTGGTTCCTTGCTGCATAGATGTTCCTTTTGGGGTGGATGGTTCTCGTCAATGGCAGCTCATCGGTGTTAGGGGTTTTTAATTTTTTTATCTTGCAAAGTCCATTATGTCATACCATAGTTGTGTCATTCCTATTTGGATAAAAAGTAGTTTGTGTTTAAAAAAACAAAAACAAAAATGTTTTTCGCCAGTTCCCCTCACCTCACATCGTCGTGTTGCGAGGTGAGGAGAATGTTGCATCTTCGTAGATGTTCTCAAAAGTTTTTAGCGTGTGATCCCTTCAGTCTTCATCTGCAACATTCTGGCAGAGGGTGTGGTGTCAGCAAGAATAAATATACTATGGTTCTTTTCCTGTTGTGCCAAAGTCTTGTCAGGCGAGGCCATGGAGTCCATGGAATCAGAAAGTTTGTGGCTTACAAGTTTGGTGTGTTTGGCCATACTTATTGAGGTTTATGATTCGTTCATATGGTTCTGATGAGTTTATGTTAGTGTTTTCTTTCGCTTTTTATTATTGCGATCCATTGTGACAGTTTTGCAAAGGTACACTGAACCCAAAGACAGTTTTGCAAAGGTACAGTGAACCAGATTTTAACTAAGTTCCACAGGGAAGTTAGAGAAAACAGAAGATGGAATAAAAACCGCAAAGGTGCGCTCATGTACATACATATGGTATCGGATTATAAACACACAATAACCAATTTGCCCAAAGGACTTATTGGATAAATGATGATCATCAGATAGAATTAATTAACTCCTATTACAACGTAAACGATTCGAGAGGGCGTCCCGATCGAGCTCGTATCCGGCCAATCTCTCTTCTTCTTGTTCTGAAATCATCATCCTCCTCGTTCCGATGACAAGCGGCGCCCACATGACGATGAGGCCCCCTTTTTTGTTGTTGTTTTATTTTCCTCGAAAAGAGAGAGTGAACCTGACAAGAAGAACAGCCGACGTGGGGGCGTACGAAAAAAAAGAAGAAACGAAAAAACTCTCCTGCTCTTCCTGTTGTTGTCGTTGTACGTACGTAGTGTGTACAGCACCATGCAAGCGTGCTCTCATGGAGTGGAGTGGAGTGGAATTAATGGAGCTGGGGGAGAGTGGTTTATGCGATGGTGTAGGGCGGCGGCAGCGGCATGCCGACGACCTTGCCGCAGCGGAGGGCGTTGTCGGGCATGTTGTACTCGTCCCTGAGCGACCTGGCCGGCGAGGTGCAGCTCACGTATAGCTGCTCGCCCAGGTAGTACCTCTCCCACAGATTGGACCTCAAGTTCCACATCCCGGCGTTGTCGAACGTCAGCATCACCGCCGTCCACGACCTCGGGTACACCTGGATGGTGTGCCGGCTCACCGTGTCCAGGAGGTTGTATGTCTTCCTGCTCTCCACCGACCATAGCCCCGGTCCCATGCTGCATCCATCCATCCATCCATGGTCCGGTCAGAAGACAGACCCGATCGATGATCCATGAGGCATGCATGCAGCTTAGCAGTTCCATGAAATTAGTTAGTAGTCTTACCCGGCGGCGAAGAAGGCGTAGCCGTCGAGGTGGAAGGTGTCGATGCTCTTCTCGGGGTTCTCGAAGACAATCTCAATGTAGGTGCGGTGCTCGGTGGTGATGACGCTGGGGGCGACCTTGATGGGCGTGCCCTCCTTGGGCGGCGTGTCGGTGACGAGGTTGTACTCGAACACTCCCTTGGTGGCGTTGAAGTACTCGGCGAGCTTGAGCGGCGTCTCGGGGTCGGTGTGGGACACGCCGTTGAGGGCGTACCTCTCCTTGCCGTCGACCTTGCCGCGGCTGGGGGAGAGCTTGATGGTGCGGGTGATGTTGATCTGGCCGTAGTGGTAGGACCCCTGCGGGTTGGGCCTGGCGGCGCTGGCCGTCAGGTTCCAGCGGAAGGACCTCCACTGGTTGATGGACCAGGCCCATCCGTCCGGCGCGTCCGGCAGCTTGGCCGCCGGCGGGGTGTTGGACCCCTTGTAGCGAATCACGGCGGTGATGGTGCTGACCCCCTTGATGAAGCGGGTGGAGGCGATGAAGAAGTAGTCCCCGGGCTTCTGGTTGGCGGTGGTGAGGAAGGAGAGGCACTGGCCGATGTGGACGTCCATGGAGTCGTACTCGTTCTGCACGGTGTGGGAGCCCTCCATCTCCACCAGCTTGAGGACGTGGCCCTGGATGCGCACGTTGAGGGTGGTCTTGATGCCGACGTTGCAGACGCGGAAGCGGTACGTCTTGCCGGCCTCCACGTTGTACATGGGCGGGTTGGAGGCGTCCTTCTCGTTCTTGCCGTTGATGAGCAGCCCCGCGGGGCGGCCGATGCCCTTGCCGGTGTCGAGGTTCTTGGCCAGCACGGTGTGGTCCTTGGTGTACCAGTCGCCGACGAGGGCGCCGAAGTCGTCGGCCGGCGGGTCGAAGGGCACCGGGATGAGCGGGCGGCTGTGGATGCTGATGAGCCCGTAGGCCCCGGCGGCGCGCTGCATGCCGATGCTGGGGTAGTAGAAGAAGGTGCCGATCTGGTCCTTGAACTGCATCTTGTAGGTGAAGTTGGTGCCCGGCAGGATGGGGCACATGTCGCCCGGCATGCCGTCCTGCCACGAGCTCTTCCTCTGCTGGATCCCGTGCCTGCATGCACGCACGCAAACATGCAGACGCAATGCATGCATGCAGAATGATCGATCGGATACGGTCCCTCTCTTCCATCTAGTCTAGTCTAGTCTAGTAACACAAGAGAAGAGAGAAGAAGAAGAAACGGAAGGCGTACCAGGTGAAGAGGAGCGGCTGGTCGAGCTGGTTGAAGACGTTGACGATGATGTTATTGTTGGAGGTGCAGTTGATGGTGGGGCCGGGGAACTCGCCGTTGATGAGGATCATCTTCTGGGGCGTGCCCATGGGGGACTTGGTCCCGTACGCCACCTTCCAGTCGAAGAAGAGGTAGGGGTCCTCGGCGCGCACCGCCACGGCGAGCAGCGCCAGCGCCAGCGCCAGCACCGCGGCGCGCATCTTGGGCCCGGCTGTCATCGTCCCCTCGTCTCTCCGGCTCCTCCTGCGTGTACGGATGGATTCGCTCCCTCTCCGGCTGGTCGGCGGATCGATCAACGCGACGGCGGGCGCATGCGGCGGTGGAGATGGGAGGGGACGGGGGGAGGCACAGGAGGCCGAGGAGGCCCGCGGCTTATATGTGTCCAGGCGCCATGGCTGCGTGCGGTTGGTTTCTTCCAGCGCCCGCAACGCCCGCGCGTCCGCTCGCCGATCTATCGGGATCCACCGCCTGCGGTCGGTCTCCCTCTATTCTTGACCTGTTCCTCCATGCATGCCCCTCCCCCTGCGTGGCCGTGGCGTACTGCCATGCCATCGCTCGGTGTCTCGGCCGGTGACAGCCAAGTACTCTACTTTGCCGTTGGTGCCACCATGATGATCCTAACCGATGCTAAGTTCCAGGTCGATCCTAGACACTATCTACTCAACTTCCTATCTGGCCTACCCGATACTTTGGGTCCATCCCAACAATACTGCGCGTCCCTGTGATCTTAACGTTCAGGATCACATTGTACGGGAATCGTTTTCCCATTTTTGTCAGCTGTACGGCCGGGGATCGTGTTACAAAACACAACCTTGATTTTTTTTGCCCCCACGAAATCATCAGTTGGTTAAGGGCAACATTTGGCAAAGATTACCCCGAACCCTCTTCGGGTGGTGGCAATTGACGCAAAGCATATGCGTCATTTGTTGTCGCCAGACAGTTTTACTGGATCTTCTCCTATCAAAGGAAATATGGGAGGTTGTTTCTACGTGTTATTATCTGATTTTTATCACGTATTCTCGCCAATCATATCATGTATTTTTACATGTATTCTTTTCTTACGGAACAATATTCGATCTATTCATCTTCAATCATGATAGTACAACGAACGCTAGAAATAATAAAAGTTACACTCAGATTCATAGACCAATTTTGGGACGGAGAGAGTACTACAAGGCCGAAGGCGCACCACCGCCATCCCCCCCTCATCCCTCTCACCAGAGCTGGCAAAAGGGAAGTCATCATGCTAAGACCCCTTAGGACCAACGCATCAGAACAGCAACCGTCGCCGATTAGGAGCAGCGTAGATCAGAAGGATCCAACCTAAAGACACACGAATGTAGACGAACAACGAATAGATCCGACCAAATCCACCTAAGTCACACACCCACCGATAATGCTAGATGCATCGGGAGAGGGGCTAGACGGAGAGAACCTTATTCCATCTGCTGGGAGCCACCGCCGTCTCGCCTTCCTGAGTAGGACACAAATCATAACAAAACTCAAAATCACATCTAAAAACGGAGTCCTCCTACCGGCAAGGGCCGGAATCCACCGCGCCCCCATGACCCTAAGGCCACCGAGACGAGGCGGACCGGCGGCGGCGGGGAACCCTAATTTTTTTAGGGGAGGAGGAGGCGGCTCCGATTGAGCTGGTCGTAGAACTCGAATTGCTGCTTACCACATTTTTACCTGTTTTTAAAAATAAATATCCTTTGAACAGATGTTTGAACGTTTTCACCATTTTGTTTCTCAAGTCGAGACCTCCAAAACTAGGCCCCATATTCATATTTCTCAACATACCTTTTTCTTTGACGTAACTTGTAGTCTTGTGCTAACAAATATAACAAACTTGTGCGCCTCACGGTCACGTACATGTGCTTCATGGAGTAACATACTTGTACTCCTCAAAGGGTAGAAGTACTCACATGTAGTGCAGCTTGTACTCTTCACCCGTAAAAAAAGACCCTAATAAGTGGCACCACGTGTGGCACGAACACATGGCAAATTCAAACATTTTTTTATGACAAGTTTAGTGACATGAGGATGGTATTTGTAGTTCTAAAGCATGGCAATTTTTTTTCGGATAGCAAGTTTCAGTTTTTCTTCTTCTTTTTGGATGGCAATTTTAGTTGTAAAAAACATCAGGGCCGGGTTGCTTCATGTCATATGTGTGACACTTATAATTTGAAGGAAAAAAATACTTGTACACTTCACAATACAACTTGTGCTTTCAGCACAACACAGAATGTACTCCCCCACTAGAATCTATACTCCCTGCGTAAGCACATCTGTGATCCCATCATGCAGCGTGTACTCTATAAAGTAACCCAACTTGTACTCCTCGCAACGTAGTTGTTGTTGGGGATCGTTGCAGAAATTAATTTTTTTTCTACACATCACCAAGATCAATCTATGGAGAAATAAGCAACGAGAGAGGAGGGAGTGCATCTTCATACCCTTGAAGATCGCAACACAGAAGCGTTACAAGAACACGGATGAGGGAGTCGTACTCGTGGCGATTCAGATCGCGGTTGATTTCGATCCAAGCGCCGAACAACGGCGCCTCCGCGTTCAACGCACGTGCAGCCCGATGACGTCTCCCACGCCTTGATCCAGTAAGGAGAGAGAGGGAGAGGTTGAGGAAGACAACTCCAGCAGCAGCACGACGGCGTGGTGGTGTTGGAGCAGTGTGGTACTCCAGCAGGGCTTCGCCAAGCGTCACGGGAGGAGGAGGAGGTGTTGGGGAGGGGGAGGATTGCGCCTTGGATGTGGTGCGGCTGCCCTCCCCCCCCCTTCTATTTATAGGGGCAAGGGAAAGGGGGGCCGGCCCCCTCCAGATGGATCTAGAGGGGGGGGCGGCCAAGGGGGGAGGCTTGCCCCCCAAACCAAGGGGGGCGCCCCCTTTAGGGTTTCCCCCCCAACCCTAGGCGCATGGGCCCTAGGGGGGTTTGGCGCCCAGCCCACCTAGGGGCTGGTTCCCCTCCATATTCAGCCCATAAGGCCCTCCGGGGCAGGTGGACCCTCCCGATGGACCCCCGGAACCCTTTCGGTGGTCCCGGTACAATACCGATAGACCCCCGAACACTTTCGGCGACCGAATGAGGACTTCCCATGTATAAATCTTTATCTCCGGACCATTCCAAAATTCCTCGTGACGTCCGGGACTCCGAATAACATTCGGTAACCACGTAAAAACTTTCCCTATAACCCTAGCGTCATCGAACCTTAAGTGTGTAGACCCTACGGGTTCGGGAGTCATGTAGACATGACCGAGACATCTCTCTGGTCAATAACCAACAGCGGGATCTGGATACCTATGTTGACTCCCACATGCTCCACGATGATCTCATCGGATGAACCACGATGTCGAGAATTCAATCAACCCCGTATACAATTCCCTTTGTCAATCGGTGTGTTACTTGCCCGAGATTCGATCGTGGTATCCCGATACCTCGTTCAATCTCGTTACCGGCACGTCACTTTACTCGTTCCGTAATGCATGATCCCTTGACTAACTGCTTAGACACATTGAGCTCATTATGATGATGCATTACCGAGTGGGCCCAGAGATACCTCTCCGTCATACGGAGTGACAAATCCCAGTCTCGATTCGTGCCACCCAATAGACACTTTCAGAGATACCCGTAGTGCACCTTTATAGCCACCCAGTTACGTTGTGACGTTTGGCACACCCAAAGCATTCCTACGGTATCCGGGAGTTGCACAATCTCATGGTCTAAGGAAATGATACTTGACATTAGAAAAGCTTTAGCATATGAACTACACGATCTTGTGTTATGCTTAGGATTGGGTCTTGTCCATCACATCATTCTCCTAATGATGTGATCCCGTTATCAATGACATTCAATGTCCATGGTTAGGAAACCGTAACCATCTATTGATCAACGAGCTAGTCAACTAGAGGCTCACTAGGGACATGTTGTGGTCTATGTATTCACACATGTATTACAATTTCCGGATAACACAATTATAGCATGAACAATAGACAATTATCATGAACAAGAAAATATAATAATACATTTTATTATTGCCTCTAGGGCATATTTCCAACAGTTGTATTTAGCCCTCGCAAAGAAATGTAGTTGTACTTAAAAATCAAGAAAAAAGAAAACCAAGAAAGATAGAAAACCGAAGGAAAACCACCAAACCCCCAAAAGCAGAAGAACAAGTCTAAGCAAAAAGCAGAAAAATAAACCTAGATAATACCGAGCAAAACCAAACTATTGGTTATAAACTTTATATCTAGTTTGTGTGTAAGTTAGTTTTTTTGAGAGAGAAACTTTTGATTGATTTATAATCAATCATGCCAATACAACAAACCGGAGGTAAAAAATATTATAACCAGGTCTATAGGCCACCTAGCAACGACTACAAGCACTAAGCTAGCCGAAGGCGCACCACCATCACTGCCCCTCCCACACCGAAGGCAGGCAAACTTTCTTGTAGTCGACAGCCAGGAAGCCGTCATGCTAAGGCCCCATGGGACCTGCGCACCAGAGCAATAACCATCACCGATGAAGAAAGTCATAGATCGAAAGGATCAAACCAATAAACATCCAAATAAAAATTGGATCCAAACAGATCCACCGAAGACCAACACCGATCGAATCTTGCGAGACCCGACAGAGACACACCTTTACACGCCCTCTGACGACGCTAGGCGCACCGCCAAGACGGAGGTCGAACGTGGGAGACATTATTCCTACCGAGAGGCATCACCACCACCACATAGCCCCAACCAAGACACTGGACCTAACAAAATCGAGAGCGGGTCCCTCCTACCGTCCGGGGAGGGGGGGAGGGTTCTTTTCAGGGAGAGTAGGAAATACACGAGCCCTATGTTCTTAGCTATTCGTCACTCCGTTCAACGTCTGGTGCACAAGGGAAAAGATAGAACACGGATTGGAATTCTATCCATATTTTGAAGTTTCGTTATGCTTCAAGAATAAAGAGAGAATAATTTAGTGTCACCCTACAGTTGAAAATGTGAATGTAATTGAGCGGACATACTGATTTTGGCTCTCAAATAATAAGTGACACACGTGTGGCACGAAGTAACACCACCCTTACGTTTTTACAACTAAAATTTTCATCTAAAAAAACGAAACCCCAAAAAACTGAAACTTGCCATACAATAGAAAGTTTCCATGCTTCGTAACTAAACTTGCCATACAATAGAAACTGAAACATGTTTCTTTATACACATGTGGCACTTATCAGAGTCCCAATAATTTGGCACGAGTACAGGTTCCAAATAAGCTAAAACCGAAAGCACACGATATGGTATGTTTATGTGTTATGTATCATATATCTTGTGTGGCATGTGCGGTTATTTTCTTCTTGGCAGCCCATGCTCAAACCCTGGTTCCGCTCCTCGAGCGTTTCCCGTCGACACTCAGGAGTGCATGGATGAGGCAACGTTTCCGTCAATAATGAGGAGTGTGTGGATGACTTTGTCTGGTTTTCAATAGAATAGACTGTCGTGTGAGTACGTGTGTGTGATGGTGTGGGTGGGTACTATCACATGCTCGTACGGTCATGCCCGTGTAAATTGGGCAACGAGCACTCCTAGTTGCGTGGTCGTGCCATGGCATCCTGTTTCTTTATGCTCCAGGGTGACACTGTTTTCTTTTCTCAAAGATCAGTATGGACTAATAAAATATACATTATCTGAAGGCACATTACGAAGTACCAGCAGGTCAAACACTCCTACGTGCAATGCAATAAAATAAAGATTCGAAGGGAGCAATAGACCACAAACGTCAGAGCTTAGGTATCAATCAACCAAGACTTAAGCAAAAACTACTGAATCCCATAACACGGTTGATTAGCAGCGGCTGCAGGGTTATACAGCTCTTGGTAAGTTCAATACAGACGAGCAGTACAAGCATCAGGATCAAGTGCTTCTGCTTCAGCAATGTACAAAAGAGAGAGACATAGCTATACTGGGTTTGCTGGCCTAGACATTTGCAAAGGAGAGAGACCACGAAAAAGGTTTTGCCAAAGGTCCACCTCGCAAGCGCAAGAAACATCCGGTTTGTTAAGATTTTTTGTCAAAATAGACCACCTGCCGAACAAAATTGTCAAAAAAAAACCCTTCTGAGACGAAGTGACAAAAAGGACCCCCTCAACTGTGGCGGCAGGCCCGGCAGGCGACACGTGCCACCTGCCGCCACGGCACGAGGCGGCAGGGCCTGCCGCCACGGGGGCAGGCGGCGTGCTGGGCAGAACGGGAGGCCTGGCCGCCTCGTAGCATGGCGGCAGCCCTGTTCCCTCGCTGGATTCCCGCTCGCTACCCGCCGTGGTTTTCTACACGCGCTGATTCCTAGAACTGCACTAATTCGGAAAGCCCACTGATTCCTAGCCGGCTACTCCAGTTTTGTATATTAAGATTAGATGCTAATATCCTTAATGATGTACGTACTTCCTCCGTTTTTATTTAGTTCGCATATTAGCTTTGGTCAAAGTTAAGCTTTACAAATTTTGACCAAGTTTATAAACAAAAATATTAAGATATACAATAACAAATCAACAACATTATATTTATTATTGAATGTACTTTCACGTCGTATAGATTTATTATGATAGATGTCTATATTGTTTTGTATAAACTTGGTCAAACTTTACAAAGTTTGACTTCAGTCAACTCTAATATGCAGAGTAAATAAAAACAGAGGGAGTAATTAGGTAAAAATAATATCATCTGAGAAGCAAAGGAGGAGATGACGTGATTGAAGAAATTGTCCGTTAATATATTACTGATGGATATATTTTCGGACTATTGTGACGCTTAATTTTATTCGAAACAATATGTATACTAAACCTAAGGTCTAAATGACGCCTTGTAATGTCGTGAATATCTTTTGTATTTATGTATTGTTGTGAATGATGTTACTGCTGCTGCTATTATTTGTCGTATTATTATTTGTAAGTAAACGATAATTATCGGATGGTATGAAAAAATATTAAAATTGAAAGATATTAAATGTCTTACTCATATGATATTAAAATATTATTATCACACTATTATATTTATAGTCTAAGAAAATGATACTAAAAACAAACCGATTATTATCACACTACATCCACGCGGATGTTTGCCACCGTTATTGGGAGACGAGGACGCCGTTCCCCTGGAGAAATGTTCACCTGCCCAATAACTGGCATTTGTCCGCGGACCGGGTGCCGATCCCGCCGGTCCCGATGTTCACCTGCCCATGACATGTTGAAGGAGCCGGTCCTTCTTTGCCGGCACCACATCGGGGCCGCAGCGGCCACGTGAGCGCCCCGCGCGTGCTCCGAGCCCTCCCCACATGCGCGGGCGTACACGGGTGCGCGACATCATGCCGACGCCGTTGCCTTTGCCCTCTCCGTCGCCACCACCACCTCCTCGCATGATAGAGGAGGAGGAGGCCCGGCTCCTTCACTGTGTCATGGAATACTCCATGAACACGCACGATGAGCGCCAAATGGGAGGGCCTGGAGACCATGATTGCCCACTCTGCGGCCGGCCACATGGCCGTGTCGGAGCTAGAGATGAGGGACGTCAAGGAGGAGGTGAGGGAGAAGGTGCTGGCGCCTCCCACCTTCCAGGAGCGCAAGACGTCGCCACGGGGTGAGGTGGTGCAGGCGCCTCCCACCTTCCAGGAGCCTCCCGCCTTACAGGGACCGACCCACCTCTGGACGCCGCCGCCCTATATCGACCTCATTGGCGACGAGGACGACAACAACGACGCGTGAGGAGACGGCGACGGGCACGGCATCGACGGGCACGTCAGGAGCGCGCGGGCGGCGCTTTGCTTTTGTTTTTTATGTTAATTATGTCTATGTGAACTGCTGAACGGGGTCATTCTGGGGCCTGATGTTTAATTATGTTCTTATATCTTTATGTTTGCGTTTATTTTAATTTTTTTGGCATTTTATTGAGTTTTTGTGATTTTTTTATATCACGTCCACCCCAAACATGATATGGGTTTCGGCCGCGTGTTGGGTGCACCGACACGGCAACGGTCCCAAACGGACATGGACGACCCCATTGCTGCCCCAAATAGATAAAAGCAGGCCAAAACGGACGTCTGTTTAAAGTCATGTGCTGGAGTTGGCCTTAATGCTGTCGCATCGTGGGAATCACGCAGTGCATTGCCGTCTTCAATTAGTGCCAAAAAGACGAAACATTGGGAATCAGTGACCCATCGCATCCGTCAAGCCAAAGCAACAGCACAGGATGTTGGCCCGTATAGGAAAGCACGGCGGGAGCGAGCGGGAATCCAGCGAAGTAACAGGACTGCCGCCAGCCCGCGAGGCGGCAAGGCCCAGCCGGCACAATCGTGCCGCCGTGCTACGAGGCGGCCAGGCCCCACTGTCGTTGCCGTTCCGTCGCGAGCGCGAGAATCCCGTTCTGCCCAGAATGCCGCCTGGCCCCGTGGCGCCAGGCCCTGCCGCCTCGCCCCGTGGCGGCAGGTGCCACGTGTCGCCTGCCGGGCCTGCCGCCACGGCTGAGGGGGTCTTTTTTGCCACTTCGTCTCAGAGAGGTTTTTTTTTGGCAATTTCATTCGACATGTGGTCTCTTTTGACAAAAATTCGTTTGTTAATACTTTCTTCTTCATCATCATCCCACGAGAATCAAAGATGAAAAGGGGGCACTGTAGATTAGTGTTTTAGAGCGACGGGAGGGCCGTCCGTCACTTGTGGACAGACAGCTCGTGCAGATGCGCGATGTCGGCGTTGGAGAAATGGCTGGTGCCGCAGATCTTCTCCAGAGGATCTTTGCAGCACCTCTGGAGCTCCAGGTACCTGTCCAGGTTGAACTTCTGCCTCTGGATCAACTTCCTCTGCCGGGACTGGAACATCCTCTCCATGAAGTCCCGGTATGTCGGGTCCCTTGATGTGATGAGGAAGTAGGCGTACCCGACGACCAGGCCCGTCGCTGTTGTGAAGAATGTGATGGGCTCCATGACGTCCCACGAGAACTCCCAGAAGGTGAGCCTGAAGAAGAGCCCGACCTGCGTGATCAGGAACCCTAGCCCAGACCAGAGGATACGCCGGACTTGCTTGTGTGCGAGCTTGTTGATTTCTTCCAAATGTGTCTGGAGTTGCTTGAGCTCTTCCTTTCTTGGGTCATCCTCAGGTGTCAGTGCAAGGGGCATAGCTTTTCTTACAAGATCCACAATCTGTATGCAACAAGCAAAGCATCAGTCTCTGCCAATATTAAAATATCAGCCGACGTTCCACTACTTCTACCAATGCAAAGTACCAGCTGTTGCTACTACTTCCAATGTTAAGTGTCGGCTAATGTCACGCTACTACTATAGACCTTCAAGTCCGACCCCAAGAAATCTCAGCATATACGTACTGGTGAAGACTAAATTTAGAGTTGTTATAAAATAATGACAGCAAAATTGTAGTACAACAGATGAGTTGCCCAAGTAATAAACGTTTAGAAAGTAGAAATTATGAAACCAAATATAAACAAAATAAATGTCTGAGAAGAACAGTGCTCTCTTGCAAGATCCACAATCTGTATGCAACAAGAAAAGCATCAGCGTCTGCTAATATAAAATATCAGCCTATGTTCCACTACTACTACCCATGTAAAGTACCAGTTGCTGCTACAGCCAATGTTAAATGCCAGCTAATTTCATGTTGCTGCGATAGACCTAAAGCCTTCAAATCGCCGCAAGAAATCTCAGCATATGTATTTGATGAAGACTAAATTTAGAGTTCTAGAATAATGACAACAAAACTGTAGCCAAACATAAATACATGAGAGCTGCCAAACTAAACATTTATTTAGAAAGTAGACATTATGGAACCAAATCAATTAAAAATGTCTGAGAAAGACATCACTCTCTTTTTGTGTAACTAAGCTTTTGCCTCATAATTTGATAACTGATCACATGCAACGCCATCAAACCAACCCGAGGAAACTTTCTGTTTTGCCCACCTGGCAACAATTGTTTACAGATGTTCAGCATGTGACACAAGGAGGTTTCTTCACTAAGGAAAGTATGTCCAAGAAAAGCGAAAGCTACAATATACAGTAATCAGGTAACACGATTATGAATTACTTCAACAGATAATGTAATTCCAAAAACCGCCAACCTTTAGGCAAGTCACATTGTTTGTCACCGACAGAAGGATCGTGCTATCAAACGACAAACTTTATGCATGGTGGACTGGTAGTTAAGTACGCTAACGAACCACTAGATAACAAGATAGGCACCCTGCACAACAAGCCACCCATCTATCTAGACTGAAACAAGAAAAAAAAACGGATTCCACACGGCAAATGACCCATCCTGTATGACAAGAAAGGACGTAGGAAAGCAAGCTAGAGGAGAAGGTATCGATTGCTTTATCACCCACTGAATCGGAAGAGTTCTTCCCCATGGAAGAAAACGGAGATAACTTTTGCACTGGTGCGTCCGGCGTGCGCACTCAGGAGGAGCACGCAGTGAGCCACCCACCACTTGGAGCCGCGTCCTGAAGCAACCGGACGGCTTTTCTGTGCCACGGAAAAGTGCATCGCTTCTAGTTCTGTTCCACAGGCTAACCAGTCTGGCCATGGTCGCCATCCTCCGGCCGCACCATGTTTGGGCAGTTCCAAAGCTCCAATCCGCTAACGAGGTCGAACAGAGTATAACAAAGTGGGCGATGAATTCAAGTGTTGCGCGCAATTTGGACGAGTGAAACTGAGGGACCAATGATGGGGATTTGACGAATAAACAACGTGCCAGACCCTGGACATTGGACCACCGATTCGACAAGTGCACCTGTAGACCTGTACTTTGAGGAAATCTACCGAACAGCTGATGGTCACCATCGGAGAGAGGAACGCGCCGATCGATCAGTACTAGGACCCTCACGAGTCACGCGCACAATGGCCTGAATCAAGAGGGTACCTCCGGCTCCCGGGCCCGAACCAGGGAGCGCGCGATGATATTCGTGAATGTATCTCCCTAGGATGCATCGTAGATGGCTCAGAAATTTCAGAAACGTCAGAGGATGATGCAGAGCACGGGCCGAACACAAACGTCGCCGAACCAAACCGCGAACAGAAAATGGCAAAGCCGAAGGAATAGTACTACTAGTAATTTTTCGTGAAAAACGTCATGGATGATGCAGAGGTGGTGGGGGGAGGGAGGAGCGGCAATGCGGGGCGGAGCAGACCTTGTCGGGCTGGAGGTAGACCTTGTCGCGGAAGAGGAGCACGACGCCGGCCTCGTCGAGCGCGCCGGCGAGCGCGGTGGCCTCGGCGCGGGTGCGGGCGGCGCCGGCCTCCTCGCACTTGCGCAGCAGCTCCGCGTAGGGGATCACCTCGCCGTCCCCGAGCCGCCGCTTGAGCGCCTCGACGTTGGCCATCCGCATGAGCCGCCTCGCCTCCTCCGCCGTCACCTCGGCCTCCGGGTCCCTCCCCGCGGCCGCCTCCGCCGCCGGCAGCGACGCGAAGCCGAACCGCTGCTGGAAGAGGCCGCACGGCGTCTGCGGCGGCGGGGGCAGCCTGCACACCACGGAGGCGACGGCGGCCCGCGCGCGCGGCGGCGCGCAGGCCGGGGCGCCCGCGCCGGCGGCGGCGCGGAGGAGCGGGCGGGAGAAGCGCCACATTGACATGGGTCCGCGCGGGGGTGCGTGCGTGCGTGCGCGAGGCGCGGGCGGGTTGGAGGGGGGGGGGGAGGGAGGGTGGCGGAGGGAGATATGGGGGGAGGCGGTCAAAGCGGGGGCGGGAAGTGTGGCGGGGAGGGCAGAGAAGGCAGGGGAGGGCGAGCCGGGAAAGGCTCGGGCGAAGGAGGAGGGAGACGGCTCCGCGTGGGCGGTTTTGCCTCTACGGTGTGTTTTCTGCGGCAGTGGGATTCCTTTTTCTCGCTTGGTTTTCTTGGCGATGTATGGCGGGCCGCGTGTTTCCGGGTGGTTTCCTTGCCGTGCGCGGAGGCGATCGCAGTCGCAGGGTAGGAAATAATGCGCGGTTGATATTTGGAAGGAAACAGCTGTGGCATGGCGGAGGGAGACGCTGCGCGTGCTCGCAGTTACTGCCCGCTTTTACCACCTTTCCATTTTCACTCGAACAATGCAGAGTATGCCATAAAACCATGCCTCAAAAAAACACGCATTTCCCCTGCCAAGTAGTATACATTAAGTTATTCATTGGCGAAAAAAAGGTATAGGTTGATAAGTTGATAAACATTTGGAGATGTTTTAAGGTGGGAGCCTTAATAACTTGGGGGAAAGTACCCACACATTTCCCCTGCAAGAAGAAGAATAAAATACCACACATTTTGAAAAGAGTTTTCGAAAGGAAATTGGATTTATTTTCTTCCGTCAAAGACAATTAAGATTTCGACAATTACCCATTCACTTTTGAACCATAGCCAGCATTGCTCTCTTCCCCAATCCGAGCACAAGGATTCAATCTTAAAAAGTAGAGTCGGTGACGTCTGAGCACAGAACATTCTTAAAAGTAGCGTGTGGGAAGGGGTTCTCTTTTAGCAACGGATAACGGATAAAAAACATACGACGACAGATCTAGCGCTTGGCCTCGACGATACCGACAACTGACGATAGCTCCGGGATTTGAGGAGGATGGAGATGATCCCTGGTCAACACGCCACATCGAAAGACTATTCATTGACCCACAGCATACTTCCTCGGCTATAGTTCTTCAAATTCGGCAGAGGTTAGCGATGTCGATGACAGATGTAGGATTTCCTAATGACTCCAATGTGAATTTCTTTTCTTGTGTGTGTGTGTTGGGAAGGGGGTGGTTCTAGAAAGTTCTATTTACACATGTTCTCTCTCAACTTTCCAGGTGGGTTCACATGCATGCTTTGTGTTCGCTCTGATCGTGATTAAGGAAACACATGATAACCTAAAAAATCATGTATAATAAGATTATTGCTAGGAATATATTAAGTTGTTCATTCATGGAAAAACCTATATATTAATTTATTAAACATTTGGAGGTGTTTTCAGGTGGGAGTCTTAATAGCTTATGGAAATTACCACACATTTCCGAAGCAGGAACAAGAAGAAAATACAACACATTAACTAGGAGAGCTTTCAAAAAGAATTTGAACTTCATTTTCTTCCGCTTAAGACAAGCAAGCTTTCGACTAATACCCTTTCACTTTTCAACCATAGCTTATCAGAGCATTGCTCTCTCTCCCTCTCCCTCTCTCTCTCTCTCTCTCTCTCTCTCTCTCTCTATACCAATCCGTGCGCAAGGATTCAACCTTAGAGTCGGTGACGTCTGAGCACATAACATTCTAAATGGTAGCGTGTGGGAAGGGGTTCTCTTTTAGCCACGGATAATGGATCAAAACATATGACGATAGATCTGCGCTTGGCCTCGACGATACCGACACTGACGATGGCTCCGGGATTTGAGAAGGATGGAGATGATCCCTGTTCAACATGCCACATCGATAAAGGTTCTTCATTGACCCACAACATACATACCGAGCTATAGTTCTCCGAATCCGGCGGAGGTTAGCGATGTCAATGACAGTTGTGGGATTTCCTAATGAATCCAATGTAAATTTCTTTCCTTGTGTGTGTGTGTTGGGAAGGGGGCGGGGGTTCTGGAAAGTTCTATCTACACATGTTCTCTCTCAACTTTCCAGGTCTGTTCACATGCATGCTTTGTGTTCGTTGTGATCGTGATTAAGGAAACACATGATAACCTAAAAACGAAAATCATTTATAACAAGATTAGTGCCAGGAATATATTAACTTGTTCCTTCGCGGAAAAAGCTATATATGAAGTTATTAAACAATTGGAGGTGTTTTAAGGTGGGAGTCTCAATAACTTATGGAAAGTACCACACATTTCCCATGCAAGAAGAAGAAAATACAACACATTTACTGGAGAGTTTTCAAAAAGAATTTGAACTTCATTTTCTTCCATTGAAGACAAGTAAGCTTTCGACCAATACCCTTACACTTTTGAACCATAGCCTATCAGAACATTGCTCTCTCTCTCTCTCTCTCTCTCTCTCTCTCTCTTCCAATCCATGCATAGGGATTCAACTTTGAAAGTAGAAGTGACGTCTGAGCACATACCATTCTAAACGGTAGCATGTGGGAAGGGGTTCTCTTTTAGCTACGAATAATGAATCAAAACGTACGACGACAGATCTCCCCTTGGCCTCAACGATACCGACAACTAACCTTGATCCAGGATTTGAGGAGGATGGAGATGATGCCTGGTCAACACGCCACATTGATAAAGGTTATTCGTTGACCCACAACATACATACGGGCTATAGTTCTCCGAATTTGGTGGAGGTTAGCGATGTCAAATACAATTGTAGCATTTCCTAATGACTCCAATGTAAATTTCTTTTCTTGTGTGTGTGTGTGTGTTGGGAGGGGGGTTCTAGAAAGTTTTGCCTACGCATGTTCTCTCTCAACTTTTCTTGCCGGTTCACATCCATGTGTTGTATTCACTATGATCGTGATTAATGAAACACATGATAACCCAAAAACCAAAATCATCTATAGCAAGATTATTGCCAGCAATATATTAAGTTGTTCATTCGCTAAAAAGGCATATATTAAGTTACTAAACATTTGGAGGTGTTTTAAGGGGGAAGTCTTATAATAACTTATGGAAAGTACCACACATTTCCCGTGCTATAAGAAGAAGAACAAAATACCACACATTTACTTGGTGAGTTTCAAAAAGAATTTGAACCTCATTTTCTTCTGCTTAAGACAACGAGAGAGGGGGAGTGTGTCCACGTACCCTAAAAAGTAGAGTCGGTGACATTTGAGCACAAAATATTCTAAATGGTAGCGTGTGGGAAGGGGATCTCTTTTAGCCACGGATAATGGATCAAAATGTACGACGCCAGATATGCGCTTGGCCTCGACGATACCGACAACTGACGATGGCTCCAGGATTTGAGGAGGATAACGATGATCCCTGGTCAACGTGTCACATCGATAAAGGGTCTTCATTGACACTCAACATACATCATGGGCTATATTTCTCCAAATTCGACGGAGGCTATCCATGTTGATGACAATTGTAGGATTCCCTAACGACTCCATTGTAAATTCCTTTTCTTGTGTCAATGTGTGGGTGTGTTGGGAAGGGGGAGGGGGTTGTGGAAAGTTCTATCTACAAATGTTCTCTCTCAACTTTTCTTATCGGTTCACATCCATGTGATCTATTCACTGAGATCATGATTAATGAACACATGATATCCTAAAACAAAAATCATGTATAACAAGATTATTGACGGAATATATTAAGTTGTTCATTCACTAAAAAGGTATATGTTAAGTTATTAAACATTTCGAGGTGTCTTATATGGGGAGAGTATTAATAACATACGAAAAGTACCACAAATTTCCCATGCAAGAAGAAGTAGAAAATACCACACATTTACTAAGGATAGTTTTCAAACAGAATTTAAACTTCATTTTTCTCCATTGAAGACAAGTAAGCATTCAACCAATACCCATTCACTTTTGAACCATAGCCTATCAGAACATTCTCTCTCCATGCGGAAGGATTTAACCTTAAAAAGTAGAGTTGGTGATGTCAGAGCACAGAACATTCTAAACAGTAGCGTGTGGGAATGGGCACTCTTTTAGCAACAGATAACGGATTAAATTTACGATGACAGATCCGTGCTTAACCTCGACGATACTGACAACTGACGATGCCTCCGGGATTTGAGGAGGATGGAGATGATCGCTGGTCAACATACCATGTCGATAAAGGTTCTTCGTTGACCCACAACATACATCCCGGGTTATAGTTCTCTGAATTCGGCGGAGGTTAGCAATGTCGATGACAGTTGTATGATTTCCTAACGACTACAATGTATATTTTCTTTTCATTTCTTGTGTGTGTGTGATAGGATGGGGGGTGGGGTTATGGAAAGTTCTATCTACAGATATTCTCTCTCAACTTGCAAGGTTGGTTCACACGCATGTGTTGTATTCGTTCTGATCATGACTAATGAAACATATGATAACCTAAAAACAAAAATCATGCATAAGAAGATTATTGCCAGGAACATATTAAGTTGTTCATTCGCAAAAAATATATATATTAAGTTATTAAACATTTGGAGGCTTTTTAAGATGGGAGTCTTAATAACTTATGGAAACTACCACACATTCCCCATGCAAGAAAAAGAAGAAGGAAACACCACACATTTACCAGGAGAGTTTTCAAAAAGAATTTGATCTTCATTTTCTTCCGTCGAAGGCAATTAAGCTTTCAACCAATACCATTTCACTTTTGAACCATAGTCTATCAGAACATTGCTCTTTCTCTCTCTCTCTTTCTACCAGTCCATGCATAGGGATTCAACCTTAAAAAACTAGAGTCGGTGATGTTTGAGCACAAAATAATCTAAATGGTGGCGTGTGGGAAGGGGTTCTCTTTTAGCTCAGATAATGGATCAAAACATACGACGACAGATCTGCGCTTGGCCTCCACGATACCGACAACTGACGATGGCTCTGAGATTTGAGAAGGGTGGAGATTATCCCTAGGCAATACGCCACACCGATAAAGGTTCTCTGTTGACCCACAACATACATCCCGGGCTATAGTTCTTCGAATTCGGCGGAGATTAGCTATGTCGATGACAGTTGTACGGTTCCTAACGACTCCAATGTAAATTTCCTTTCTTTTATGTGTGTGTGTGTGGGGGGGGGGGGGGGGAGGAGGTGTCTATGGAAAGTGCCATCTACACATGTTCTCTCTCAACTTTCCAGGCCAGTTCACATACATTGCTTTGTATTCTCTACAGAGGTGATTACTTAAACACATGATAACCTAAAAACGAAAATCATATACAAAAAGATTATTGACAGGGACATATTAAGTTGTTCATTCGTGAAAAAGGTATATATACATTAAGTTATTACACATTTGGAGGTGTTTTACGGTGGTAGTCTTTATAAATTATGGAAAGTACCACACATTTCTGAAGTAGGAACAAGAAGAAAATACCACACATTAACTAGGAGAGTTTTCAAAAATAATTTGAACTTCATTTTTTCCCTCAAAGAAAAGCAAGCATTCGACCTATACCCTTTTACTTTTGAACCATAGCATATCAAAACATCTCTCTCTCTCCCAATCCATGCGAAGGGATTCAGCCTTAAAAAGTAGAGTCGGTGACGTCTGAGCACAAAACATTCTAGATGGTAGCGTGTGGGAAGGGGATCTCTTTTAGCCACGGATAATGGATCAAAATGTATGATCCGGATATGCACTTGGCCTCGATGATACTGACAATTGATGTGGCTTCGAGATTTGAGGAGGAGGGAGATGATCCCTGGTCAACACCCCGCATTGATAAAGGTTCTTCGTTGACCCACATCATACATCCCGATTATAGTTCTCCGAATTCGGCGGAGATTAGCGATGTCGATGACAGTTGTAGGATTTCCTAACGACTCCATTGTAAATTCCTTTTCTTGTGTGTGGGGGGGGAGTGGGGAGGTGGTTATGGAAAGTTCTATCTACACATGTTCTCTCTCAACTTTCTTGGTTGGTTCACGTGCATGCGTTGTATTCGCTCTGATTGTGGTTAATGAAACAAATGATACCCTAAATATGAAAATCATATATAATAGGATTATTGCCAGGAGTCTATTAAGTTGTTGATTCACAAAAAAAGTATATAGTAAGTTGTTACACATTTGGAGGTGTTTTAAGGTGGGAATAACTTATGGAAAGTACCTCACAGTTCCCATGCAAGAATAAAAAGAAAACACCACACATTTACAAGGATAGTTTTCAAAAAGAATTTGAACTTTGTTTTCTTCCGTCAAAGAGAAGTAACCTTTAGGCCAATACCCTTTCACTTTTGAATGATAGCCTATCAGAATAATGCTCTCTCTCTCTCTATCAATATGTGCATAGGGATACAACCTTGAAAAGTAGAGTCAGTGACGTCTGAGCACAAATCATTCTAAACGGTAGCGTGTGGGAAGAGGTTCTCTTTTGGCCACGTATAATGGATCAAAACGTACGACGACAGATCTCCGCTTGGCCTCGACGATACTGACAACCGCCGATGCCTTCAGGATTTGAGGAGGATGGAGATGATCCCTGGTCAACATGCCACATCGATAAAGGTTCTTCATTGAGCCACACCATACATCCTGAGCTATAGTTCTCCGAATTCGGTGGAGGTTAGCGATGTCGATGATAGTTGTGGGATTTCCTAATGACTCCAACATAAATGTCTTTCTCTTGTGTCTGTGTGTGTTGGGAAGGGGGGAGGGGGTTCTGAAAGTTCTATCTACACATGTTCTTTTCTCAACTTTCCAGGTCGGTTCACATGCATGCGTTGTGTTTGCTCTGATCGTGATTAAGGAAACACATGATAACCTAAAAAGGAAAATCATGTATAACAAAATTATTGCCAAGAATATATTAAGTTGTTCATTCGCGAAAAAGGTATATAATAAGTTATTACACATTTGGAGGTGTTTAAGGTGGGAGTCTTAATAACTTATGGAAAGTACTTCACATTTCCCATGCAAGAAGAATAAAAAAGAACACACCACACATTTACGAGGATAGTTTTCAAAAAGAATTTGAACATCATTTTCTTTCGTCAAAGATAAGTAAGCTTTCGGCCAATACCCTTTCACTTTTGAACCATAGACTATCGGAACATTGCTCTCTCTCTCTCTCTCCCTCTCTCTCCGAGAGGACTCCTTCTCGCTCGACCGCTCCAGAGAGCGAAGGCAATCCAGCGCAAGTCTTCGGCCCACAAGATTTTTTGTTATGGCCCACCACATGAGGCTTTTGTGCACGTACACATGTGAAGGGTGGGAAGGCATGGGAGTCGGCCCCACCTGAAATCGGCACTAATCACCTCCCCCTGATTTTCAGGGGGTGCCTAATTAATCCACCCCTAATTAGTCCACGTATTGAAGCCACTTTCCAAATCGAGCCTAACGAAAAACGAGTGTTGCAACGTGCGCGCGTGAGATAGCCACCCCCCTCTCTCTACCAATATGTGTGCATGAATACAACCTTAAAAAGTAGAGTTGTTGACGTCTGAGCACAAAACGTTCTAAACAGTAGCGTGTGGGAAGGGGTTCTCTTTTAGCCACATATAATGGATCAAAATGTGTGTTGACGGATCTGCGCTTGGCCTTGAAGATACCGACAACTGACGATGGCTTAGAGATTTGATGAGGATGGTGATGATCCATGGTCAACGTGCCACATTGATAAAGGTTCTTCCTTGATCTAAAACATACATCCCGGTCTATAGTTCTCCGAATTCGGCGAAGGTTAATGTTGTCGATGACAGTTGTAGGATTCCCTAACGACGCCAATGTAATTTTTTCTTGTGTGTTGGGAAGGGGGAGGGGGTTCTGGAAAGTGCTATCTACGCATGTTCTCTCTCAACTTTTCCTGTCGGTTCACATCCATGTGTTGTATTCTCTCTGATCATGATTAATGAAACACATGATAACCTAAAAACAAAATTCATGTATAAAAAGATTATTGCCAGCAACATTTGAAGTTGTTCATTCGCTAAAAAGGTATATATTAAGTTGTTAAACATTTGGAGGTATTTTAAGGGGGGGAGGGGGGTCTTAATAATCTATGGAAAGTACCACACATTTTCACATGCAAGAAGAAGAAGAAAATACCGCACGTTTACTAGGAGAGTTTTCAAAAAGAATTTGAACTTCATTTTCTTGTGTTGAAGACAAGTAAGCTTTCCACCAATACCCTTTCACTTTTGAACATAGCCTATCAAAAGATTGCACCCTCTCTCTCTCACCCCAATCTTTGCACAGGGATTCAACCTTAAAAAGTAGAGTCAGTGATGTATGAGCACATAACATTCGGAATGGTAGCGTGTGGGAAGGGATTCTCTTTTTGCTACAGATAACGAATTAAAACATATGATGACACATCTGCACTTGCCATTGACGATACACACAACTAACAGCGGCTCTAGGATTTGAAGAGGATGGAGATGTTCCCTAGTCAACACGCCACATCGATAAAGTTCTTAGTTGACCCACAACATACTTCGCAGGCTATAGTTTTCCAAATTCGGTGGAGGTTCGCGATGTCGATGACAATTGTAGGATTTCCTAACTACTCCAATGTAAATTTCTTTTCTTGTGTGTGTGCGTGTTGGGAAGGGGGCAAGGGGTTCTGGAAAGTTCTATCTACACATGTTCTCTCTCAACTTTCTAGGTCGGTTCATATGTATGCATTGTATCCGCTCTGATCGTGATTAATGAAACACAATATAACCTATAATCATGTATAACAAGATTATGGCGAGGAATATATTAAGTTATCCATTCACGAAGAAGGTATATATAAAGTTATTACTCATTTGGAGGTGTTTTAGGGTGGGAGTCTTAGTAACTTATGGAAAGTACAACACATTCCCACGCAAGAAGAAGAAGCAAATGCCAGACATTTACTAGGAGAGGTTTCAAAAATGATTTGAACTTCATTTTCTTCTGTTTAAAAAAAGTAAGATTTCGACCAATACCCTTTCACTTTTCAACTATAGCCTATCAGAACAATACTCTCTCTCCCTCCCCAACCCGTGCTCAGGGATTCAACCTTAAAAAGTAGAGTCGGTGATGTCTGAGCACATAACATTCTAAAATGTAGCATGCGGGAAGGGGTTCTCATTTAGCCACAAATAACGGATCAAAACTTATGATGACAGATACGTTCTTGGACTCAACGATACCGAAAACTAATGACGGCTCCCGTATTTGAGGATGGTGGATATGTTCCTTGGTCAACACGCCACATCGGTAAAGGTTCTTTGTTGACCCACAACATACTTCCCGAGCTATAGTTCTCTGAATTCGGCGGAGGTTAGCCATGTCGATGACAGTTGTAGGATTTCTTAAAGATGTCAATGTAAATTTCTTTTCTTGTATGTGTGTGTGTGTTGAAGGGGGAGAGGGTTCTGGAAAGTTCTATCTACACATGTTCTCTCTCAACTTTCTGGGTCGGTTCACATGCATGCGTTGTATTCGCTCCGATCGTGAATAATGAAACACATGATAACCTAAAATTGAAAATCACATATGACAAAATTATTGTGAGGAATATATTAAGTTATTATTTTGCGAAAAAGGAATATATTCAATTATTAAACACGTGGATATGTTTTAAGTTGAGTGTATGAATAACTTATGGAAAGTACCACATATTTTCCCTGTAAAAAGAAGTGGAAAATACCACACATTTACGAGGAGAGTTTTCAAGCAGGCGGATCCTCCCTCTCTATCAAGATGTAACGCCGCGAGACCGTTGCGCCAGGTGTCTTCCAGTTTTTCGCCGTCGTTGCCATGTCATTCATTTGTGTGTTGCATCTTGTCATGTCATCATGCATATTGCATCCGCATGTTTTCAAAACTTGCATCCATCCCGGTCTCCCAGTTCCTTCCGTTGTCCGTTCTGAGCCCAGACACACTTGCACGCGCCCGCGACACCTCCGAAATAGTATTTTATAAGTGGCCGGAAAATGTTCTCGGAATGGGATGAAAGTTGGCGTGCGGTGTTGTTTTGTTGTCAGTAGGCCGCCTGCCAAGTTCCATCGCATTCGGAGCTCGTTTGATAGCCCAACCGTTAAACTATAACGGCATTATAGCCGGTCTTCCCATCGGACGTTTTCGGTCTCCGAAAACTGTTGCCGGGTTTTCCCTCTCTTTCCTCCCTAGACCGTCTACACAGTCCACTACTTACCACCAGGCCCAAGCTAACCTCTCTCGTCAGCCCGTGGCCCTCCTCGCGCGCACGTCCAAAAGCTGTCTCGGACCCGACCCGGGCAGTCATCACCGTTGGATTCGAATCATCCCCAAACATCAACAAAACATCTTCGTTTTCTTATTTGGACTCCCCTAGTCTATTCTTTCTCGACCGTCCGATTTTGATCGGGTGATCCAAATTTCCCTCTTTTCTCTATTTATAGTCCAACCGTTCATCTTTTGTAAAAAAATTATATATGAAAAATGCTTAGAATCTTGTCTAGTTTCATATTATCCAACTTTCATGCATGTTTGAAATGTTTAAATTTGTTCAAATGCCATGCTAAAATGCTTTTTTCATAACTAAATAACCGTAGCTCCGAATTTAATAAACTTTATATGTATATGGGGTAGAAAAATGCCTAGTTTAACATGGTATACTTACTTTGCATGTTTAACAACAATAAAAATATGGTTTAGGGCAGAACAGTACCAAATCCATAAATTTCATATGAGGATTTTCCGGAATTGTTGTTTGTTATTTCCGGCCTCATTTAAACTTGCCTAGAAAGGTAGTTTTCATATGCTTCACTCCTTGCCATGTCTAATAACATTTAATATTGTTGGGTACATAATCGAGAGAGAACTAAATAAGACATGTGGTGTTTCGTCAATATGCAACTCGTTGCATATTGAGCTCCACTTAACTTATAGTGTTTTTTGTGCATATTGCCATGCCATGCTTCATTAAACCGGACATGCATCATACTTGGTTATGCATCATGCCATGCTTATGTGATGGTTGTTTACTATGTTATTTGCTTCTTTCCGGTGTTGCTTCTTCGGGTTAGTTCCGATAACGTCGCGTTTGTGAGGATTCGTTCGACTTCGTCCGTTTTTCTTCTTCATGGACTCGTTCTTTTTCCTTGCGGGATCTCAGGCAAGATGACCATACCCTCGAAATCACTTCTATCTTTGCTTGCTAGTTGTTTGCTCTATCGCTATGTCGCGCTACCTACCACTTGTTATATCATGCCTCCCATATTGCCATGTCAAGCCTCTAACCCACCTTCCTAGCAAACCGTTGTTTGGCTATGTTACCGCTTTTGCTCGGCCCCTCTTATCGCGTTGCTAGTTGCAGGTGAAGCTGAAGTTTGTTCTATGTTGGATCATGGTTATGTTGGGATATCACAATATATCTTATTTAATTAATGCATCTATATACTTGGTAAAGGGTGGAAGGCTCGGCCTTATGCCTGGTGTTTTGTTCCGCTCTTGCCGCCCTAGTTTCCGTCATACCGGTGTTATGTTCCTTGATTTTGCGTCCCTTACGCGGTTGGGTGTTATGGGAACCCCTTGGCAGTTTGCTTTGAATAAAACTCCTCCAGCAAGGCCCAACCTTGGTTTTACCATTTGCCTCACCACCACCTAATTTTCCCTTGGGAGTCGTGCTCCCGAGGGTCATCTTTATTTAACCCCCACGGGCCAGTGCTTCTCTAAGTGTTGGTCTGAACCGGGCAGCCTGCGGGGCCACCTCGGGGAAACTTGAGGGTTGGTTTTACTCGTAGCTTGACCTATCCGGTGTTGCCCTGAGAACGAGATATGTGCAGCTCCTATTGGGATTGTCGGCACATCGGGCGGCTTTGATGGTCTTGTTTTACCATTGTCTAAATGTCTTGTAACGGGGATTCCGAGACTGATCGGGTCTTCCCGGGAGAAGGAATATCCTTCGTTGACCATGAGAGCTTGTGATGGGCTAAGTTGGGACATCCCTGCAGGGTATAAACTTTCGAGAGCCGTGCCCGTGGTTATGTGGCAGATGGGAATTTGTTAATATCCGGTTGTAGAGAACTTGACACTTAACTTAATTAAAATGCATCAACCGCGTGTGTAGCCATGATGGTCTCTTGTCGGTGGAGTCCGGGAAGTGAACACGGTTCTTGTGTTATGTTTGAATGTAAGTAGTTTCAGGATCACTTTTTGATCACTTCTAGTTCACGACCGTTGCGTTGCTTCTCTTCTCGCTCTCATTTGCGTATGTTAGCCACCACATATGCTAGTGCTTGCTGCAGCTCCACCTCACTACCCCTTTCCTACCCATCAGCTTAAATAGTCTTGTTCTCGCGGGTGTGAAATTGTTGAGTCCTCGTGACTCACAGATACTTCCAAACAGTTATAGGTGCTGATGATACTAGTGCAGGTGATGCACCCAGCTCAAGTGGGAGCTCGATGAAGATCTTTATCGTTGTTTGTGTCTTTTCTGATTGATCAGTAGTGGAGCCCAGTTGGGACGATCGGGGATCTAGCATTTGGGGTTGTCTTCTTTTATTTTGGTTCCGTAGTCGGACCTTGATTGTATTTTGGATGATGTATGGTTAACTTGTATTTGTGTGGAGTGGCGATTGTAAGCCAACTCTTTATCCCTTTCTTATTCAGTACATGGGATTGTGTTAAGATTACCCCTCTTGCGACAAACCTACCATGCGGCTATGCCTCTAAGTTGTGCCCCGACACGTGGGAGATATAGCCGCATTATGGGTGTTACAAGTTGGTAATCAGAGCCATCCCCGACTTAGGAGCCCCCTGCTTGATCGAATCGCTGATGTTGTTGAATCTAGAACAAAATGTTTTGAGTCTTAGGATTATATATATTGGAGAGTAGGATTCTTTTTACTCCTCAGTCCCTTCGTCGCTCTGGTGAGGCCTCCTGATGTAGAAGTTTTGACTTTTCTCTCCTCAAATTTCACGATTTTTTTTGGATCACGCGGGTATCTTGGAATCGTTCTGATAGTCTTGTGACGAGAACATTGTTCTTGGTTCCTCCTAACATTTAGGGGTTGTGTCAGTGTCCCAGGGAGTTGAGCTCCGAGGTGTCGTCGTCACAATTTTATCATTGCAGTTCTGGAATACCTGAGTTTGCCGACATCGAAAATCTCTTTTATGCAGTTGTTGGTGAGATAACCTCGACGCCACCCAGTACTGGGGCGGGAGTTCGAGAGTATTGCCATAACTTGTATAACGGATTCTTTTCGAAGGTTGAGGTACACGATTTCCGAAGGTTTCTTGGTTATGTGTTGAAGGATGGATACAGCTGGATGTAGGAATTGTTAGTTTGGGTGAGATATTATGCTTCCCCTGTATCCCCAACACCTGATTGCATAACCAAAAAGTTTTGGGAGTTTATAAGTGGGAATTCAAGTAGCTCCTAGAATATCTTTCCAATAGACATATGATACGATATGGGGTCTATCATATGTTTGTTTCCGGCTCATTCTGCAAGCCAATCCTTGTTTTGTTTTTGTTGTGGTATTCGAGTTGCTTCAAAGTCAAGTGTTGAATCCATACCTTTTACTAAGCGGTATTCTCATATTTCTATGTGGAAGCTAATCCGTCATGATCATCGAGATTGTCATGTCAATCCTTTTCAACCCGGCGTGTTTCTATTCGTAATCCTTTCAGCTGTTTCGAGGTGTTACCTTATTCAAGCCATTTAATTCAACCGGCACAATCTATCTTTTAAATCGTTCAACGGTGTTTCTCTTGAGTGGGCCCTAACCCACAGGTCTTTTCTCAGGATCTTACCCGACTCTTCTAATTCTTTTCGGAGTGATTCTCAAATTCATTTCAAAGTTTGACGTAAGAATGAGTTATCATCAGTCAAATGCCTTCTCCAAGATCTTTCACATTCTTTTCATCATTGGTTCAACCTTTATAATTTTCATCCCGGATTATGTCAACAATTCATGGTGGTGTTTCTCATCGCCATTCTCGGATTTTGAAGACCGAAGAAGAGTTTTTCCTCCATATCTTATCAGTTCTCTCAGAGATGCATAGTTCAAGCTTGCTGCCATCCTCTCATAATTGTTTTTGATTGTGAGAATTCTTTTCACCCATCCGGAGCAATTCAAGATTCTTTTCAGTTTGATTCTCCGAAGGCCATCATTTTGGGTTTATTCATTCTCAGCTTTCAACTCTCATCCTCCAAATCATACTGATGCATCATTCAAGTATTATCTAATCAGCTCATGATCTCTTCATTCTCTTGTATCTAAATATCCCCAAGTATCTTTGTTCGTTTTCAAATTCTTACTGGTGATTCATCCCTTTACTTCGTTCGTTTTTCAATTCTTATGGTGGTTCGTTCAAGAGTTCTCTTCCTTGTTTATCATATCAATTCGTTCGTTCTTTCCAATCCTACCGGCGGTTCATAGAAGACCTTCCCAAGTTGACGCTATATCTATCTTAATCCTTTCTACGAGAATAAGTAGTATGCCAAATCCGTTGCTTGACATCAATTTAATTGGTGAAGGATACGCATAATGTAATTCGTATTCTTGTTTCATCCAAATGTTAAATCCCTTCTCGGAGTTCTTTTCAACTTTCCCTTTCGTTTGTTTATTCTTTTATTACCGGAGTTCTTCGGGAGTTTCTTCATGGTGGTTCATCAAGGATTCCTTTCATTCTTCAATTGTCCTCAAGTTTTCTCTCGAAGCTAAGATCCTCCAAGATATACTCTAAAATAAACATGGTGTTCAACACATGTCTTGTTTTGAGGAGTTCAAGCATTCTTCATCTTGCATTCTGAAGTGCAATTCTTTTTACCTTATCTTTTGCGGTGGTGTTATGTCATTCTTGAGAATTTCTTTCGTGTTTCATGATTCGCAAGTTGTCAGGAATGAGGTATTTAAACCCATCACTTTCTTCCTTGGAGTTACATTGGTATAGATACCACCTAAAGCCTTCCATTGGGAATGTTGCTCTTTGTGGTGATTATCTATGATCCAAGTTTTATCCTTAGCACCTCGGTGGAAGAAGCTTTCTATCTTTTCTAGCTCGCAATCAAATCTTGTTTCCGTTTGTGGCAGAATTTCACCTCAATTTTGAGAAGTTTTCTTCCATAAGCCCACATCAAGCTTATCCTTTTGTTGTTGATAATCCAACAACTCCGTTCTAGAATTTGTTGTAAGTGTGCTCTCTCAAGATCTTGTTTCCCTCCATTCATTCCATTCCATTCTTTCATTTCTTTCAGAGGCATTGTGCTGTTGCTCTCTTCTCTCATCATCTCGAGTTGTGAGCATCGTGTTCTTTTCATGCTTATCATTTAATCGGAGTGCCGTGCCCTCTTTTCAAGTTCTTCCCATTTTGTCATGTTTTACCTCCCTTCTCAACCGGAGTGCTGTCTGAAATATTTCTTACCCATTGTGCCATTCTTTCAGTAGTTCTGGAGGCAATGTGTTGTTGATCTCATCAAGTATCGTCTCATCTTTTGCCAAGTTCATATTATATGCCTTCCATCTCCAACCGGAGTGTTGTCGTAATTGATCCTTATCATTCTTTGTACATCTCGTTTCAACCGGAGTGCTTGCATGTACTTCTTGTCCATTGCAACCCTTTTCTTATGCCTTTCAACCTACAAGGTTCTAGTAAGGTTCCTTGTTTCTCTTTTCTAACGGAGTGTTTTAAACTTTGATCATCTCCATTGTATTCTTCTTTCAAGTGTTCAACCTCGCAAGGTTCGTGGTTTCACTCGT
Organism: Triticum aestivum; assembly: GCF_018294505.1. Lineage (NCBI taxonomy): Eukaryota > Viridiplantae > Streptophyta > Magnoliopsida > Poales > Poaceae > Triticum > Triticum aestivum. Next base: position 588,007,487 of record NC_057800.1, read on the forward strand.
TTGTCTAAGAAGCCACTTTGTTTTACCTCTTCCTCTTTCTCTTCTCTCCGGTGCCGTCCTAGATCTCGGGACGAGATCCTCTTGTAGCGGTGGAGTGTTGTAATGCCCCCGAGACCGTTGCGCCAGGTGTCTTCCAGTTTTTCGCTGTCGTTGCCATGTCATTCGTTTGCGTGTTGCATCTTGCAATGTCATCATGCATATTGCATCCACATGTTTTCAAAACTTGCATCTGTCCCGGTCTCCCAGTTCCTTCCGTTGTCCGTTCTGAGCCCAGACACACTTGCATGTGCCCGTGGCACCTCCAAAATAGTATTTATAAGTGGTCGGGAAATGTTCTCAGAATGGGATGAAAGTTGGCGTGCGGTGTTGTTTTATTGTCAGTAGGCCGCCTGCCAAGTTCCATCGCATTCGGAGCTCGTTTGATAGCCCAACCGTTAAACTATAGCGGCATTATAGCCGGTCTTCTCGTCGGACGTTTTCGGTCTCCGAAAACTATTGCCGGGTTTTCCCTCTCTTTCCTCCCTAGACCGTCTACACAGTCCACTACCTACCGCCAGGCCCAACCTAACCTCTCTCGTCAGCCTGCGGCCCTCCTCGCGCGCGCGTCCGAAAGCTGTCCCGGACCCGACCCGGGCAGTCGTCACCGTTGGATTCGGATCATCCCCAAACATCAACAAAACATCTTCGTTTTCTTATTTGGACTCCCATAGTCTATTCTTTCTCGACCGTCCGATTTTGATCGGGTGATCCAAATTTCCCGCTTTTCTCTATTTATAGTCCAACCATGCATCTTTTGTAAAAACATTATATATGAAAAATGCTTAGAATCTTGTCTAGTTTCATAATATCCAACTTTCATGCATGTTTGAAGTGTTTAAATTGTTGTTTGTTTAAATTTGTTCAAATGCCATGCTAAAATGCTTTATTTCATAACTAAATAACCATAGCTCCGAATTTAATAAACTTTATATGTATATGGGGTAGAAAAATGCTTAGTTTAACATGGTGTAATTACTTTGCATGTTTAACAACAATAAAAATATGGTTTAGGGCAGAACAGTACCAAATCCATAAATTGCATATGAGGATTTTCCGGAATTGTTGTTTGTTATTTCCGGCCTCATTTAAATTTGCCTAGATAGGTAGTTTTCATATGCTTCACTCGTTGCCATGTCCAATAACATTTCATATTGTTGGGTACATAACTGAGAGAGAACTAAATAAGACATGTGGTGTTTCGTCAATATGCAACTCGTTGCATATTGAGCTCCACTTAACTTGTAGTGTTGTTTGTGCATATTGCCATGCCATGCTTCATTAAACCGGACATGCATCATACTTAGTTGTGCATCATGCCATGCTTATGTGATGGTTGTTTACTATGTTGTTTGCTTCTTTCCGGTGCTGCTTCTTCGGGTTAGTTCCGATAACGTCGCGTTTGTGAGGATTCGTTCGACTTCGCCCGTTTGTCTTCTTCATGGACTCGTTCTTCTTTCTTGCGGGATCTCAGGCAAGATGACCGTACCCTCGAAATCACTTCTATCTTTGCTTGCTAGTTGTTCGCTCTATCGCTATGTCGCGCTACCTACCACTTGTTATATCATGCCTTCTATATTGCCATGTCAAGCCTCTAACCCACCTTCCTAGCAAATCATTGGTTGGCTATGTTACCGCTCTTGCTCGGCCCCTCTTATAGCGTTGCTAGTTGCAGGTGAAGCTGAAGTTTGTTCCATGTTGGATCATGGTTATGTTGGGATATCACAATATACCTTATTTAATTAATGCATCTATATACTTGATAAAGGGTGGAAGGCTCAACCTTATGTTTGGCGTTTTGTTCCACTCTTGCCGCCCTAGTTTCCGTCATACCGGTGTTATGTTCCTTGATTTTGCGCCCCTTACACGGTTGGGTGTTATGGGAACCCCTTGACAGTTCGCTTTGAATAAAACTCCTCCAGGAAGGCCCAACCTTGGTTTTACCATTTGCCTCACCACCACCTACTTTTCCCTTGGGAGTCGCGCTCCCGAGGGTCATCTTTATTTAACCCCCCGGGCCAGTGCTTCTCTAAGTGTTGGTCCGAACCGAACAGCCTGCGGGGCCACCTCGGAGAAACTTGAGGGTTGGTTTTACTCGTAGCTTGACCTATCCGGTGTTGCCCTGAGAACGAGATATGTGCAACTCCTATTGGGATTGTCGGCACATCAGGCAGTTTTGCTGGTCTTGTTTTACCATTGTCGAAATGTCTTATAACCGGGATTCCGAGACTGATCGGGTCTTCCCGGAAGAAGGAATATCCTTCGTTGACCGTGAGAGCTTGTGATGGGCTAAGTTGGGACACCCCTGCAGGGTATAAACTTTCGAGAGCCGTGCCCGTGGTTATGTGGCAGATGAGAATTTGTTAATATCCGGTTGTAGAGAACTTGACACTTAATTTAATTAAAATGCATCAACCGCGTGTGTAGCCGTGATGATCTCTTTTCGGCGGAGTCCGGGAAGTGAACACGGTTCTTGTGTTATGTTTGAACGTAAGTAGTTTCAGGATCACTTCTTGATCACTTCTAGTTCATGACCGTTCCGTTGCTTCTCTTCTCGCTCTCATTTGCGTATGTTAGCCACCATATATGCTAGTGCTTGCTGCAGCTCCACCTCACTACCCCTTTCCTACCCATAAGCTTAAAATTTAAATAGTCTTGATCTCGCAGGTGTGAGATTGCTGAGTCCTCGTGACTCACAGATACTTCCAAACAGTTAGAGGTGCTGATGATACTAGTGCAGGTGATGCACCCAGCTCAAGTGGGAGCTCGATGAAGATCTTGATCGTTATTTGTGTCTTTTCCGGTTGATCAGTAGTGGAGCCTAGTTGGGACGATCCGGGATCTAGCATTTGGGGTTGTCTTCTTTTATTTTGGTTTCGTAGTGGGGCCTTGATTGTATTCTGGATGATGTATGGTTAACTTGTATTTGTGTGAAGTGGCGATTGTAAGACAACTCTTTATCCCTTTCTTATTCAGTACATGGGATTGTGTGAAGATTACCCCTCTTGCGACAAACCTACCATGCGGCTATGCCTCTAAGTCGTGCCCCGACACGTGGGATATATAGCCGCATTGTGGGTGTTATACAAGAGTAATGGTTCTTCTCTGAATTGAGGGTCGATTAGCGGTGGCGATGGCACAAGTATCTTATAAAACTATGTTATAAATTTGTAGAACAATTATATGTAGAACAATTCACGCGGGTAGTTCAAAACCTTGTCATTGAAATCATGGACAAGTATGAAAATCATACACTTGTCAAGCCTTCAGATGGAATGACCACTCCCCCGGTTTTATTTACGTCCTTCATATTTTGGAAACTACATTTGTCGTCAAATGACAAAGTGATTATCTTTGGAGGCAACAATATGCCCATTTCTTTAACACTAAGTACATATATGGGTGTTTGCGCAAAAAAAGTACATATATGGGTGATTTGCATCTTTGTCTACTGTCCTGATGACAGGAGCAAAAACATGGAGGCAATCAGTCTGAAGCAGTTGTGTCGTCAATTTGGAGGTATGGGTTTACTTAGTATTATGTGAGCTACTTTGATATCAATGTTTCAACCGTATAATAAGATATCGAGCATGAAGAATTACATATTAAGTGCTAATTTCTTTTCTTCTTTTGAAAAATAGCCCATGTCTTTTTTAGGGAATGCCATCACGACATGCTTTATTAATTTGCAAAAAATACTTATTTTCTTTATCCTTACTAGAACAATGCTCATGCGTTGCAACATGATATAAATATTCTAATACGTTAGCTTGTGATTTACCTGCCAATATTAATGTGATTGTCTGAATAAATGTTTATAAAAAATTGTCTGAATAAATTGTATGATGAGAAGTTTGGTAATTAAATTAAGATGAAACTGGTGCAAAAGGTAAGTAAATTAATGTGATTGAGCGGCATACTGGGATGGTGCGGTCAAATTGAAATGAATAAAAATGACTGGATAATAAACAATCTGTGGAGGGACATGGTGAGAGGGGGAAAGTGGTTGATGAAGAGTTCGCGGGAAAAGAAAATTACTTATATTTTTCTAAAACTAGAACAATGCCGGTGCATTGCAACGAGATATAAATATTCTAATACATTAGCTTGTGATTTACCTGTCAATAATAATGCGATTGTGTAAATAAATGTTCATCAAATTCTGCCCGTGAATTACCTTATATTTTGATTAGAAGTTTGATAAGTAAATTAAAATGCAATTGGTTAAGAATGTAAGTAAATTAAGGTGATTGATTATCATATACTACATGAAAGGTTGGACGAAATGATGATGGGAAGAAAGGTGAAGTGAAAACCTTGTGTTCTTTTTAAATAGTAGAGATAGTATAGATAAGGTGAAATTGGTTTCAAAGATAAGTAAATTAATGTGATTGAACGATGTATCGGGAAGTCCCAGCCAAACATGAAACGGTTGAAAGAAAACCAACTGAAGGGACGTGGTGGGAGAAAAAAAAAGATTGACAAAAAGTTTCGCCTGGCTTATTTTCTAAATACTCCCTCCGTTCAGAAATACTTATCGGAGGAATGAGATAAAAATGGATATATCTAGAATTAAAATACGTCAAGATACATCCATGCTCCGACAAATATTTTCGGACGGAGGGAGTATAGTATAGAAAAATATAGCAGAGACATACTCGACTAAAAGGTGCAACTTTATTTTGGTAAAAAGTGCAACTTAAAACAGATTTTTGTTATTTTGCACCAGGCAGGTACGTCTTCTTCGACCCCGAGCACGAGGAAAACAATGGCAGTGCACGTGAAAGACCGTCCGAATGATGGCGCATCCAGTTGTTGTTTCTGCGTGAGTGCGCCGCACTGCTTCGGCCGTTGCGTGACGTGAGAACCGTTGGCCTTGGGCTCTGCTGAGCAGTGCGTGCCATCTGGAGGGGAAACGACCAAGAACGGAGAGCAAAGGCGGCAACGCTGTCCGCGGCGCAAACGAACGCTTTCGCGTGCGTCCACGACGCGGTCGACACCAGCCCGACGCGTCCGTTGCGCGGCACGAACAAAATCGGCCCGGCGATGTGAGAGTGCTTGGTGCGACACCCCACCTCTGAATAGCCTTTCACGTTGGCGAAGGAAAAAGGAATACCCTTTCACAGATTCAGCAACGACGACGGGTTGGTTTCGCGTGGCCGCGAGCAGCCACGAAAGTAAAAAGAATAATACTATGTGCATCACCTCTCACATCAATGACCAATCCCACAATTCTTTGCATGGGCATACTCTAGAAAAAAAAAATCAGACACCAACATATTTCCTCCATCTTAAAATAAGTGTCGTGGTTTTACCTCAAATTTAACCGGCCGAGCTTTTATCTACAAGGAACAACAGTCAATCTTTTTTGATCTAAAAAAGAAGAGTTATATCATCCTTCCTTCTAATCCGTCTTCCCGTTTGCGGTATGCTGCTTCATCTTCGACAGGGTTCTGACCATCCCCCTACATATCTTCCGGAACCAGAACACGTTCATCACGGCCAGCGTCGGTGGCACTGTCATTATGCCGTAGAATCCCAGGGCGAAGATGGACTTCACCTGTGAAAAAACAAGTACAGCGCGCACGTCATCAGCAAACCGTCTGAATTTTCGCAATAGCAAACGGTTTCAGTTGCATCAATCGAACTGTCTGAATCTTCTGAAGACTAAATCAGTCATATACTTTCATGATGTTTTAATACAGTATATCATACTGATCAAGCAAATTTAGCTACATCTCAAGCTATATATATATATATATATATATATATATATATATATATATATATATATATATATTAGCAAAAGTGCGATTTCAGTTGGTCCATGGGTAGATGACATGCATACCTGATCATAATGGGAGTAGACATGAGTGAAGAAATATACGAACAAGATTATCCGAGCAATCTGCAAGCCAACAAAAGATGTGTTAATGCCAGAGTAAAGAGGATAATGAATAAATAGTTTGCGGCATATCTAGTCACAAATGCTTCAAGTTAACTCATTAGCCTGGGCGCCGCTCCTGCAGCTCACAATTGGCATTTTCATCTGACTTGCGATGAAGAGGAGCGTATCAAGCATATATTTTCCAACAAAAAGGTAAAAGGCAGAGACATTCAATAGGAACATATCTCTGAGCATCTGAGTCTTGTACAAAGACAGAAAGGGCAGAGCCGAAGTTGATAGGGGCGTACGGTGGCACGGCAGAGACAGTAAAGGCTGCCGACACCGAAACTAACTAGATTTTTGAGAATTCTAACATGCAAGTTTTATGAATCATACGACTTTAGGAAAAGCAATAATGTTAAATCATGAGAGCAGCGAGTACCATACCAGCCATCCGACAAACATAGCCAATCCATTGTATAAGTAAAGGTTGTGATCCTTCTGACCAGCAACATCCAGATACCTGCACCAAATCATAATAACTTTCAGAAACAACACATCTTAACCTGAATTCTTGAAGGACTGTATTAGTGGCATCAGATGTTACCATCTAAGGTTCACAAATGGAGTGGTGGCTTCAGTGAAGAGGACCATGAGTATGTACATGTGTGCTTTCCCACTGAACAAAGCAAGACAGATTGCGTACATGGAAAGTCCGTGATGCAAGAGCTGAAACAAAATCACATAGAAACAACTCCTGATTAGGAACTTTGTCAAAAAAAAAAACTCCTGATTAGGAGGAAACCAACACGCATTAATCTTCTTCAGAGATAATGTGTGCTCTAGTATAGTGTAAAACTTACAAATTCTTTTCCACCTAAAGATGGAAAATGCCATAGGATCATCGCCAAGTCTGTGAAAAAGTACCCGATCGAGACCTGCACAAGTAATACAGTATGTTAAATCAATATGTACGCAGAGGAGCATTTCATGTCCATTTGTTCTGAAAGACTGCAGACTGAGAAACAAATTTGACTCTCTCCAAGCAAAGCTGGAGATGCAGTTGCAATGCGTAGCTTACCCCAAACATGGAATCGGATAACCATGACTTTCTGTCAATGATTATGCCATTGACATCTTCACTGAAGAGGCCAGATATCATGACCAAGTAAAAGGAAACGGCAGCAGCAACCAATGCATGGACCGTAGAGAAGCCCCTGTCAGTTAGTTGCACATATTTAGACTTGAGTAAAATAAAGGTCAACTGTGATAAAGAACAGGTACAAGTACAACAATAAAGTTGTGTCCAAGTAAATATTACCTATTATTCCACTCAAGCTTTTGCATTGGACTTAATCCATCATAACACTTGAAGCACGATGAGCTAACCTTTTTAGTTACCTTATATACCTGCAAGGACAAAATTATGAATTCTTGCAGCAAGATGCAATGTACTAAATAGCTGAGAACAATGTTTTTTGTAAGATCCTTTCAAAAAATAAGAGGTTGTAAGACGACAAGTTCAGAATTAGAGGAGTAAAGTTTTCAATTCAGAATCAGTATGCTTCATCAGGAATAAAAGCCAAAACTTTGTGATACGTAGCCTAGTAGGTACTAATAAGAGAGATGGATTTCGGCTTTCGAGCTCCACCGTGATAGTAAAAATATTTAAAAATTCAAATACTTCTGAAACAACTCCGTGTACACACAATAACCTACGGAAGTACAAATGTTCATGAAAAAGAAAGGTGTCCTGCATAAAAAGACAGGAAGAGAGAGAGAGAGAGAGAGAGAGAGAGAGTCTAATATAGCAAATTCTAGCACTCCTTTTTTTGTTTTTGTTATTGCAAAATGCTGTACAATGCCAAACTTATTATCTTCCCCTGTACAGAATGAGACCCAGATTATCTTCAATGTATTTTTTTTGGAACACGTGCAAGACTGTCAATCTCTCCAACAAACCCAAAATTTAAGAAATCCATCGGCTGGCAAGAACATCAAATTGTGGGCAATTTTGCAAATAGGTAGTAGCACTGATCACATACTGGCCTGGTTACCAAAGAGCCAGAGCAGAGCAGACCAGAACACTGCAACACGAAACAGCACGGTCTACGCACGCACTTGCTGCTGATCTGATGCCGATGCACCTTCCCCTTGACTGGTAATTTGCATTGGACCAACTAGAGAAATTCAATGCGAGATAGCAACCACGCAAAAAAAAGAGCTAGAACTTCCCAGTCTTTTTTTTTAAAATCCAAAATATCTCTCGGTTCTAGAAGGAAGTATTCAACACAGTCTGCCCAACTAGCACAGTTGAACTGTTGGTACGTATCAGTATCATCACTGCCAGTCTCGATTGCCAAAAGAGACATCGACGATTGACAAGTATCTGCACCATTGACTAGTAAGTTGTGCCAAGTGCTACAACTGACGCGGCAAACTTCACCAGCAAGCATAGCTACAGACAAAACTGCAGGGCCGCTGATGCAACCTGCATTAACTGTGCCAGCAACAAAGACGCCAACGGCCTCTTCTTCCCCTAACAAGACGGAGGTACTTGATCTGGACGGCCCCCAGATAACAGGAAAGCAACCGGCATATAGGTAGGTAATAATAATCTCGCAAATAACCGAGCTCGAGCAACCATGAACACAAGGATTGAACTACGGAGAGCGGATGAACTAAGAAAGCAAAAAAGGAGAGGGCGCGGAGAGCTTACGGCGGCGCACATGAGGACGCCGGCGAGGACCGACGCCGGCCACAGGACCTGCTCCTCGGGGCCGTAGTTCCAGTCCATGAGTCCCCTCCGATGGATCAGCTAGCAAGCGACGAAGGGGCGGATGAAGCGCGAAGGAGAAGAAGCTGATCCGAGATTACGCGCCGATGGATGGACGGATACGCCTCCAGGGAAATCAAACCTGCAGCACAGCAGGCCACGTTTTTCACGCTTGATCTATTTCAGGGCAAAAAGGAGGGCTGGGGTTTGGGCGGTGGCGTCGTCGGTGGGAGCGATGTTTTGGAAGAGGGTTTGAGCGTTGGGTTTTAAGAGAGGACAGGCACGACGGCAGGCCGGGGGCTCTCGCGAGAAGGCGGCGTCCGTCTCGGATCGTGGCTCCGGGAAGGTGGCCCGCCTGTCCACGCAGGGCCGGCCCATAGGCCGGGGCTTGGGAGGGCCCCAACTACAATTATCTATACTACTATTAAACAAGCAAACATATTCATTGCTAAATGTACCCAGCCTAAACTACACAAAACATCATGGACCAATTACAACCTCACGATCAGATTATTTAATTAGATCTAACCATTAAGATTAGACTAACCCTCAGGCAAAACTGTGCTTAGCAATTTTCCTCGGCGGACGAAAACTCTGCCGTCCCACCTCTGCAAACCCTACGATCACGCAAGCCATGAAAACAGGAAACTGATCGCAATCAGATCGCCTCAAAACAACTACCCCGCGACGCATGCCGCCTGCCTCTGCCCGCCGGATGCTCCTACTCCCTCGAGGGTCGCCGCCCCACAGGTCGCCGCCTGACCCTCCTCCTCCGCCACCGCCGACACTTGCCTTGCCTTTTTTCCCTTGTCGCCATTGATCTGCGTTGGCCTCCGCCCCCGCCGCCGCTGGCCGGCCTCTCCTTACGCACAGGTCACCACCCACCGCTCCTTCGTTTGGCCGCCGACCGATGCAAGTGGCTGTACACCGCCACTGGCCTATCCTTGCGCGCAGGTCGCACACTCAGGAAGAACGCGATGAAGGAGTAGGTGAAGGACATGATAACGGCGATGATGGAGACAAAGGTGGCCGATCTCCAGGCCCGGGAACTATGAGAGGACGACCTCGGCAAGGCGGAACATCACCAGGTACATCGCCCCATCCTGCTGCAGTTCGCGTCGTGGCCCTTTTAATGGCGGCAGTTGCTGGGCACCACAGACCTGCACTCTCAAGGCAAGGAACTTCTTTCAGTCCATGACTTTTATGAACAAAATATTTGCAGATATTCAGAAGCAAAAGAGGCTTAAATAGTAAAACTGCCTGTGCTTACATGATGCCCGTGCCAACTGTGATGCATAGACAACTGTGTACTGTGCATTGCCACACACAGCTACATCTGTAGGCCCTGCATGGACATGATCAAGAGTGTGAGACCCATTTATTCTGCCTAACAATAGACATGCATGCATGCTGCCAATGTCCATCCATACATGCCAGGAGAAGTTAATTTCAGGATTATTTGTTACCGAGCCAGGAGCGGACGGCGTCCATGTACAGGTGTATAGTTCCGTTTGCCATGGATGGGTTCCGGCGAGCGGTAGTAGTCGGAGATGAGGACAACGATGTAGTAGGTGATGTAGGCGCAGACAATGAGGATGATGGGCCGAGGACCCAGCCCATCCGCGCCACGCTCTGCATTAGCGCCAGCACACCGGACCTTCTATCATTTTGATCTTTGTAGGGATCTTGACCTTAAAAGAGGGTTTCCACAGGTGAAACTGGGCAAGATGTATTGCTCCAAATTTGAATCTCACTACAGCGCACCAGCAATTAGAGGATAGGTATTATTATGAAGATATAAAAAAAATCACCGGGTGGATATTTTTAACAAGAAGTACAGAACTAAGTTGTGGTTGAAAAAACACTTCAGCAAAAATGGAATAGCAATGTGATAGCTTTATATAGTGCTTCAGTGATAGCTTTGTACACTGCTTCAGTGTTTATAACGGAGTCCATTGCAGTTTAGATAAATGAAAAAGGAGGGACAACAACACAAAATTCAAGTACAACCAAGTATTTTTATTTGTTTGTGTTTGTAACATTAGTATAACCGAAGTTGCAAACTGGAAGTATGTGAAGGAAACCGTTATAATAAAGTACATAGCAGAAAATAGTAGTACAGTAAAATATGGAACACTGGTGTAACTGAAATAGCTTGTTTTGAAATTTTAACTAATGCATCCCTCATCAAACTAGAACACAAAATTCTGCTATGAAAGTGATTCCTTGAGATTATATTTCAGCGTGAAACATTTCCCAACAGAAAAGTGTTTGTTACTACTCGTTTGGGGCAGCAAGCTCCCTTCTGGTTAAAAGGATTTGAGTGGAAGGTTGATTGCAATGAATGCAAGCAAGCATGCTTCTACTGAGCCTTAGAAGAAGCCAAGGAGTATGTTCCAGAACCTCTTTTGTATTACTTCATCACAAAAAGTTATTGCAATATTTGCTTTTTTCCTAAATATACATGATAGACTTGAATGATTTTCTGTTATATTGCAAGATGCCCTATTAGTGTGATCATAACAATTCTTTGTACTCATTGGTCGGTGTCATGAAGCAGAGCTTATTTTGTGGATAGATGCATTGGTTTATGTTTCAAGCCTTTTAGATTTTCCCTAATAATATGGAGTTGATTATGATGAATGATGCGCTTCTTTGCGAATTTCCCATGTGTGTAATTACAAAAAAATTGGTTCTCGGCATTACCTATTTGATAGGAAAAACTTGAATACAAAGGTTTGGCAATATGTTCACTAGGGTTTTAGTCCGTGTAATTTTTTTTGGTGTGTTACAACATTTTTAAACATCTCTATTGCCTCTCTTATGTTGGTACATCAATGTATTTTCATCATTTTATTGATATATTATCTTTGTATGATGAATGCTAATTGTTTTCACATGATAATACATGTGTTGCACTTGCAAGCTTACTATTTATTTAACATTGAAAACAAAACATGTAACCTGATCCATTCTAAACACTAAAGAAGTTGCACTTCCTGATTCCAGAGTGTAAAATGGTGCATTTGAATGTCTTCTTGTTGGAACTATGCAGTTATACGATATTCTTCTTTCATGTAGATATCCTATTAGGTGAGAGCGTCAACGAGGTTTTGTTGATCTATCATGAACCGGTTTAGAATAAATGTTTTTGAAGTATATATGCTTGTGGTAAGACGTGTAAGAAATATTTGAGTTGTCGATGAAGGTAAACTGGAACTTTGATTTAGTAAACAAATATGCCCAACCATCACATCAAGGAAACGTTCCATAGGCAACCCCAAGGATTTCCCAAACTATAAAAATAAAGTGCAATGCAACTCACAATCAAAACATACCCGTCCATTCAGACTTGTTGCTCCCATTCCCTTTCGGCGCCTTCTTCTTCTCCTTCATGAAACTGAACCATTAAGGATAGCATCGTCAACACAGCCACCAACTAATAAGCGGATTAAAGGAAACCCAAAACTAGGAAGAAAGCTTACTCTTTTTCGATTGGTAGTAGAATAGCTGCCGGGATTGCGAGTTTGCGACCAGGGACCTCCAGTCTCGGACCTTCCCGTCCCTATTTATTGGCCAATGAAGCCCGTCTCCCCAGACCGGAAGTCAGGCAGCGACCCACGAGACACAAGCCAGCGCCCTCACCGCCGATCGGCGGCGGCGGCGAAGGCAGCACCGCGTGGAACACGCCATGGCCCCCGAGCAGATAACCCTAGGGGTCCGAACATTGCACGGAGTGAGGTGATGCACCTGTTGATGAACCGAATTGACGGGGAGGAGCAGGCGGCGGGGTCGGAGAGATAGAGTAACCTGGAACTGGGACGAGCGCGGGAGAGGGTGGAGAGGCTCATGGCGGCGGCGGCGATGTTTACTAAATCAGGAGGAGGGAGGAGCCTCGGCGTTTGCAAGATCTTGGGGAGGCTGATATTACCAAGCAACAAAAGTTGAGGGAAGCTGAAGTTAGGGTTCAAAAGGCTAAAGAAAAGGCAGCTCTAGATGAGGCGGCGAGGAGAAGAAGTGTCAGGAACAAACACAAAGAGGAGGTGCAGACTATGGACAAAGCTACTGACATGGCGAGGAGGAAGAATCTGGAGACCCCAGGTATGGCTCCTACAGATTTAAATACTGCTCCCAATATACCTACTGTTTTAAATACAGTACCTAGTTTTATTTCGCACATTACGCAATGCATTGGTGTTAGCTTAGGCAATACTCCTGAGGAAATAGATAGCACTATTTCTATGATCAAGAGCTTAGAAAAAACTAGGAGTGATTTATTTCTTGCAAATATGAGGAAGAAGACTAATGTGGAAGGTAGTGATGAGGAGTCAAAACTGGGAAGTTTTGACCCTGATAACATTAGGAACCTTGTATCTGACTCAGAATGTGAATCTGAGGACGATGAAGAGCTTAGAGATGAATTAATTCTTTTATCATCGTTATATAAATCTAAACTAAAGCAGACTTGCGCTGGAGGAGTCAGCGTCAAGCCAAAGGTCAAGTGTGGTACCAAAAAAAAGTAATTTGTTTTATGGCTGGTGTTTTCTGGAATGCTAGGGGGCTGGGTGAACCTGAAAAAAGAAGGTTTCTTAAAGAAATCATTTCTGAGCATGCTTTAGAGTTCATTTGTATTCAGGAGACTAAGAAAACTGATTTTTCTGATCCATGGTTAGCTAGTATCGGTGGTAGATTTACTTTCATCTGGCTTTGGCATCCCTCTATAGGAGCCTCGGGTGGGCTCCTCATGGGTGTCAGAGAGGATCTGTTTGAGGTCGACACGTGCACTGCTACTAGGTTTTTTACCAGAATGATCATTATGGATAAGAGATCGGGTTTCAAGTGGACTTTGATCAATGTGTACGGGGCTTCTCATACCAAAGACAAGAAGGACTTTCTGATCGATTTTGTTCATATGTTAGGGCATGATAAATTACCCCTTGTTGTTGGTGGTGATTTCAATATCATTAGGAGGATCAATGAGAGAAGTAGAGCTAAAAAACTCCCTGTTTGGTCTTTTTACTTTAATTCCATCATTGAGCATTGGGGGCTAAAAGAGTTAGAGCTCTCAGGGAGGAGCTTTACTTGGTCTAATAACCAGGACGATCCCTTGTATGTAAAACTAGATAGGATTCTTGTTAGCCCATCTTGGGAACAACATTTTCCTTTAGTTACGGTCAGGACACTCGTTAGAGGTGTCTCTGATCATGCTGCTCTTTTGGTACATACTGGAGTTGTAAATGCTGTAGCTACCAGGCCTTTTAAATTTGAGCTATGCTGGCTTCTCAGAGATGAGTTGCCGGCCGTTGTTTCTAGAATTTGGAAATCTATCGCTCCTAAAAAAACAGCCTGGATTGGTGGCAGGCTGTTATGAGAAAATTAAGAAGCGGGCTCAAGGGTTGGAACCTTAATGTTGAGGGTAGTTACAGGAAAAAGAAGAGTTTTATTATTAATGCTTTAGATATACTTGATAAGAAGTGTGAGCTTGTTGGTGTATCAGCAGCTGACTATGTGCATATAAATAGTCTGCAAAATGATTTGAATAAAATTCTTAGAGAGGAAGAAATAAAATGGTATCAACGCTCGAAGGAGAGGGATATCAAAGAAGGGGATAGCAACACTAAGTATTTTATGATTAAGGCTAGTGGTCGGAAGCGTAAGAGTAAAATCTTTCGACTTATCCAGGATGAAGGGATCATCCAGGGGGATGATAACTTGCTCAAATATGCAACTAATTTTTATAAAGATTTATTTGGCCATGTAGATTTACCTCCTATATCTCTGTGTATCCCTCTTGATGATGTGTTGTCAGAAGAGGATAAGGTTGAGCTCAGTTGCAAATTTACTATGGATGAAGTTAAAAATGCGTTATTTTCTATGAAGCGCAACAGTGCGGCTGGCCCGGACGGCTTTCCTGCCGAGTTCTTTCAATTTTTCTGGAACCTCATTTGTAACGATCTCCTTAGGCTTTTTCATGACTTTTATGAGGGCAAGATTAACATTTCAAGGCTTAACTATGGGGTAGTCACTTTGCTTGCTAAGGGGCAGGGGGCTGATAGGATTCAAATGTACCGCCCCATCTGTATGCTGAACGTTCCTTTTAAAATTTTTACAAAAGTTCTTAACAATAGAGCTATGAAAATTGCGGATAAAACAATTTCCAAAGCTCAATCTGCGTTTATAAAAGGGCGCTACATCCTGGACAATGTACTTATGCTTCATGAAGCTATCCACTCTTTACATAGAAAAAAATGTTCTGCTGTGCTTTTTAAGGTTGATTTCGAAAAAGCTTACGATAAAATTAATTGGAGTTTCATGCTTGATGTCCTAAAGATGAAAGGCTTCCCTGAACGTTTTGTCCAATGGACAAAAGATGTCGTTAGTAATGGAAAGGTTGCCATCACTATTAATGATGTTATCGGCCCGTATTTTGTTACTAGGAAGGGTTTGAGGCAAGGGGACCCGTTTTCCCCCTTGCTTTTCAATTTGGCAGCTGATGTTCTTGCTACCCTGGTGCAAAGGGCGCAAGAACAAGGATTTATCAAGGGAGTGTTGCCTAGGGTGTATGCAGGAGGTCTAAATATTTTGCAATATGCGGACGATACTATTTTCTGTTTTGAAGATGACCTTGAGGGGGCTAGGAACCTCAAAATTATTCTATGTGTTTTTGAGCATTTGACCGGTCTGAAGATTAATTTTTTAAAGAGTGAAATTTTCTGTTTCGGTAAAGCTTTGGAGAAACAAGCTGATTATGCCGGCATTTTTACTTGCGCTATTGGGGGCTTCCCTTTTAGGTATTTAGGTCTTCCCCTTCATTATAAAAAACTTTGTAATGCGGATTGGAAATCAGCGGAAGAAAAAGTAGAGAAAGGAGCTGCAGCGTGGCAAGGGGGTCTTTTATCTATGGGCGGTAGGCTTATACGCACTGAAACTTGCTTGAGTAACATCATTAGCCATTTACTTAACTTTTTCCGTCTACCAAAAGGAGTAGGAAAAAGAATCAATTTCTTTCGAGCGCGGGTGCTTTGGCAAGAAAGAGAGGGGGTTAGGAAGTATCATCTAGTTAACTGGCTTGACGTTTGTCAACCTAGAGACCAAGGGGGGTTGGGTGTTACTAATCTAGATATCAAGAATATTAGTCTTTTGTGTAAGTGGCTCTGGAGACTTGAGAATGAAGATGGGGATTGGCAGGAGATGATTAGAGCAAAGTATTTGAAGAGGAAAACTCTGTCTCAATGTGAGTCATCTCCTGCCAACTCTCATTTCTGGAATGGTATCATGAGTGTTAAAGATATCTTTTACAACTGTTGTCAGAGAATTGTTGGGGATGGGCATAAAACTAGATTTTGGGAAGATGCTTGGATCCACAACAAGCCTCTCTGTCAACTTTTTCCTCGCTTGTACAAGCTTACTTTTCATCAAAACATTACGGTTGCTAAAGCATTTGAACATGATTTTAACTGCATTAGATTTAGGAGATGTTTATATGGGGAGACACTGGATATGTGGAATAAGCTTCTGGATATGTGCAGTCAGGTTGTTCTGAGTGAGGAACCTGACAAAGTCAACTGGCTTTTGACTAGCTCTGGTCAGTTCTCTGTTAAATCTCTTTATCAATATATTATTGCAAAGAGAGTAGTGTTCCCTTTTAAGTTTCTTTGGAAACTGAAGGTACCTTTGAAAATTAAAGCTTTTATATGGTTAGTTATCAAAGGAAGGATCCTGACCAAGGACAACTTGTGTAAAAAAGGCTGGAAAGGCACCAACAAATGTGAATTTTGTGATGCCAATGAATATATTGATCATCTGTTTTTCACTTGTTCTCTTGCTCGGTTTCTTTGGAATGTAGTTGGGAGTGCTTTGGGAAATCCCCAAACACCCCTGTCATTCTTTGACCTTTGCCAGAATTGGCTTCCTAAGTATACTGGGAAAGATAGAATGGTTATAGCTATTGGTACGACTGCTTTGTTATGGTCGATCTGGAAAGCAAGAAATAAATCCTGCTTTCAAAGTTCTTTACCTAGGGATCCTACTGATATTATCGTCTCTTTATGTTATATGTTGGATTCCTGGGGTGTGCTACAGAAAAGAGGGGTGGAAAAAACTCTTAAGGAAGTGACCAAGAGGTTGGCCCAGATAGCGAGGGACGTCTTCAAGCGTGCTTACGGATGGGGCCCAGCTGTACGGAGGCTCTGTTGATCAAGTGTTGACAGATGCAGCATTTACGATTATCTCTCTTGTTCTTTTGATATAGCACCTTGTAGGTGCAGATTTTGGTATCTCAGATGTAGGAGTTTATTTCCCCTGATGCAAAATATTAGGCAACATTTGTAGCGATGATGCTTTGGAGCGTTCTTCTGTTGTAGCATCCTGTAGGTGCGGTTGAAGTGCCTCTAGATGTATGAGTAGTGTTTCCTGATGCAGATGTTAGGCATCGAAAAATGTTAAATTTGTATGGAACTTGCTTTGTATGTTGTGACTCCATTTTCGTAATGAAAATGGGGGCCATGGGGCCCCTCTGATCGAAAAAAAAGGAGCCTCGGCGTCCGGGCGAGCATGCCGAGCTCGAGCACCGCCTCGGTCACTTCGGCGACCGGATTCGATGAAGGAGCAGGGAAGAGCAGGGGTGTGCGAGTCCCACGCCTCCGACGGCCAGTTCCACGACCGGATTCGACATTAAGGGGAGGAGGAGCAGGGGCGACCATGGGAGAATGGGGAACGGCAAGGAGATGCGAGGGGGCGGTGGGGAAGTGACCAGATTGTTTTTCTTTCGTTAATACTGTATACACGTACTCCGTGTTGACAGTGACTCACGAGAGAAATTGTGAGTGAGTGCGGCTTGTCCAAATAAAAAAAGAATTATCTTCTGATTGACTAGGTTGTATTATCATCAAGGAGGTTCCTTCCTCGATGCCTTCTCCTTGAACAATCGATGAAATACACAACTAGCTTGCACATATTTAAGGTGCACGGTTAGTTTCATTTTGTGTAAAAAAAATAGAGGTGAGTTTTTCTTCAAAGATGTCTCCACCAGTCCGCCCACACAGACAATCCCTTTGTTTGCAAAAAAAGGCAAGTGTGAATTGTCCTCCATTTTGAAATTATGAAAGTTTCTTCCCCTCTTACATCAGGCAAGTGTCTAGAGGAAGTTTTGCTTTTGTTTAGGCCCAAGAAACAAACTATTGCACAGTACTGCGGATATGATATAGTGCTCTTCTCTTCCAAAAAATGCATAGCAAAATTTCAGGGGCCTGCAGATGATTTCTTGAGTAACAAATTTTAGGAGTTCAGACTAATTTTCTTATGATAGTTCAGACATGCTGCCAATGAAATTCATCCTCTTTAGAAAACAAGAAGTTGTTTACTTATGTGTTGTTCTATGATTAGACTGTAGGGTAAGTTACTTTTTAATGAACCAAGATTCAAGTTTTGTTTTATTTTGATAGTTGTACCTTTTTCTTCTACAATTTACAAATATTCTCACTAATTTGGGATGTAACAATGGTTAATCCGTCCTTTCATGTTTTTTCATAATTGCTTTGGGTATCTGTTAATTATGCATGAATCCATCTTCCCACACGCTGCATTACTACATATATGTATTCGAGTTTTTCTAATATATCTTTTATGACATCATGGCACTGAACCATGAGTGAAGCAAAAATGTATACAACTGAGGGGTATAAGCACATTTGGCTGCTGGACTAAACATTACATATTTAGTAACTATTTCAAATCATAAAATTTCATGATGAAGAAATCAGCTTGTCCATTTGCTATATGGCTTGACTCTTTTCAATCTTACTGATAACGGAACTGTTTTTCTTCTATGATATGACGAAACAAGGGCATGTATGAGACAGGAGAGGCAACGTACTCATCATGTCGAAATTGTTGCAGCCATGTGTGATGTCAATTTTTATGATGGGGCAGAGGGTAGAATCAAGATGATATGGCTACAAAAATAGCTTATACCTAATTACTAGGTACTAGCATCATATGTTACATAAATTTATTGATCTTGAACTTATTTGCATGCCCTTTATTTGTTCGTCATTTAGTTGTGTTTCCATCCCAAAAAAATTATTATCAGTAATAATACATGTATACTACTCCCTCTGTCCCATAATATAAGAACTTTTTTCAAGCTATGTTAGCTTCAAAAACGATCTTATATTATGGGACGGAGGGAGTAGATGATAAACTATTTTAATAATTATTTGATGACAATTAAGAGGTGCGTTGTACGTGCATACTTACTATTTTTAGTAAAGGAAAACGTTTACAATCAACCGGATGATTTCTATCTCTCGTAAACCTCCTTCACAGCACGCCACATGTCCCACAGGCCCACATGCCCACGCGTCCTCCACCTTATCTCTTTGCCGAAGGATCTGGTCTTCCCTAGAGCGCTTATCTTCATCCCCATCTCTTCTCTGTTCCATCTCCTCCCCCTCTCTCTCACCCCTCAATCCCGTCCAACCCACCGCCGGAGCCATGCCGCCGGCGCCAACAACCTTCCTGCTCACCTTCTCTCCCTCCGACGAAGCTCCAACACAAATCCTAGGACCCATGTGAGAGATCCATCGCAGGGCATCGCTGCTCCAAAGGGGGGCGAGGGTACGGTGTGGCCACCGGAGCTGCAGAAGACGATGGTGTTGGAGGCGGGTCACCACTCGCCGCACATGCTGCAGTGGGGAGGTTGAGGAGAGGAGCATCACAACATCGGGCCTCGAGAGCTTTGTCGCCACCGCGTCTGCATCGCAGCATCGCCATCGCCGGCTCGCCGCACTGTTGTGTCACAACATCCGCCATCGCGGTCGCCTGATTCGCCGCAGCACCTCGACGCCATCGCGTTGCGCTGCAGTGAAGCTTCGCGGCACCCGTCTGGTGCTGCAGTGGAGCTTTGACGGAGCAGGCGGGCAGCGGTGCTGCGATGGAGCACGGCCGCGTGGTGGTGGTGACGCTGCAATGAAGCTTCGCCGACGGCCGTCGGGGTGCTACCATGGAGCACGACTGAGGTTGCAATGAAGCGCCACGGCGGTTGTTGGAGCTCCGGCGAGGTTGCAGTGAAGCTCCGGCGAGGTTGCAGTGAAGCGTCGCGGCGGTCGTTGGAAGCTCCGGCGAGGTTGCAATGAAGCACCGCCGACGTCGGCGGTTCGACAATGCTTCATCACAGCACCACGACATCGACAGTCCGGCGACGCTCCACCGTAGCAGCGACGACCCGCAGTGATGTTTCATTGCAGCTCCACCACGGCACCGTCAGCCAAGTGATGCTCCATTACAGCAGCGGCGACCTCCGGCGATGTTCCATTGCAGCTCCACCACGACACCGACCGTGTTGCATGCGGCCGACGGCAAGCGCTGCTCGCTCTGATCTCGGTAGCGTCTGCCATTGAACGGTTTGTATCAGTTAATGTCGCGGGGCTGTGGGCGTGCTGTGATGCGGGGATACAAACTGATGGCCTTGATTAATCATATCGGACGGTAGATAATGCGGCTTATAACTGCAAGTTATCAACCGGATGACGCCTAGCAGGCGCCGTAAATCATACTCTCTCCATCTCTAAATACAAGTCTTTACTACATATATAGATATACTTTAGAGTCTAAATTTACTCGTTTTGCTTCGTATGTAGCCTATATTTGATTCTCTAAAAAATATTTATATTTAGGAACGAGGGAGTACAGTACATCTAAAAATTATTAAATGCCTAAATTGGGAATCTCGCAATGCCCAGGTGTCCCGCTGACTCACTCGACTTTGGATACTCTTCGAAATGTAATCTATGATTTCACGCTTTGGGTCTATAGGTTCAAAGACCAAACTAGAGATGCCTTCTTATCTTTGACGCATGTTTCTTTCCTCACGTTGTACTCTCTGGTGTACTTTGGCTCCTTGGGGCTTTTTGAGTAATATATTCAGGTGGAGATGCTCTCCCCTGGTGATTGTTAAAAAGAATGGAGCTTTAGTTTGCAGGAGCGTAGGTTTACATCACATACTAATAGGTTATAACTTACTACATACTAATAGGTTATACCATACGGAGGCAAACTAATCTGACTCGTGAAGTTGATTCAAATGCACTAGTCTCTCTTTATGATATGATGGATGTCTTAGTATCATAATCAAAACTATGATGAATAGATTTCAATGTTTATACCAATGCAATTTTTAATTTGAGAAACCGGTAGGACATCTCATGTGCGCCAAATCAAACCAAGTACAATCAACATCAGTTTTGGTTCTTTGATAATTCTATTACTGAACCCAACTTGCAAGTCACATTTTCTATGGCCTAGAAGTTTCTGCTTCGAGGCTTGGGGTTTTAAGAGAGGGGATGCAGGGTCTCGCGACAAGGCGGGCGTCCGTCTCTGATCGCGGCGCCCGTTACTTGGGGAAGGCACCTGGATGGTACTGGGTTGGGGTTTGCACGATGACATCATCGATGGAGAGTGTTTTCTTTCTGCTTCCGGGTCCTGGGGTTCTAAGAGAGCACACGCACGAGGGGAGACAGGGCCGGTCTCGCGAGAAGGTGGGTGTCCATCTCCGATCGCGGCTCCCGTAACTTGGGGAAGGTGGCTTGTCTGTCCACATCACCCATTAAGGACCAATAGATTGGTTTCCCACCTCGTGCTGGGTTAGGAGTTTTCCATATTTCTCTAGAAATTGTCGTGCAACGAGTGCATTTCATAAAATAAATATGATTATATGTTGATAAGGGTGACCCTACGCGTCAGCCGTGGATAACTGGGAAAAATCAGTCGTCTCCCTGGCCATTGGATGGAGCTCGTAATGACCGTCTGATGTGCTCATGCGCACGACCCCCCTCCTTCTTGCAACAAGACTGGTGTTGTAGTATTTTCTGCAACAGAGGTCTTGTTGCAGATTTTTTTGTAAGATTGAAACATCGCCCTTTTACAACATGACCCTTTTGCAACAAGAGCCTTGTTGCAATTGCAACATGCCTTTTGTTGCAAAAACGAAAACATCCCTTGTTGGGGCACGATGCAGCTGACCCCCCCCCTCCCCGGTCGAGGACGCCTACAACGGTGGAAGTGTTGCTGCATTTTGAGATGCGCCGCATGGTGGTGAGGGAGGAGTGGTGCCGCCAGTCCCTTCATTCGTGCTGCCATCGGCGAGCGCCGGACCTAAAGTCAGGTCGCCTTGCCCTCATCATTCTCTCATCCCTCTCTGTCTCTCATGGCAGGAGCGTCGTGCACCGCGTGCGATCCGGTGAGTACACAAGAATGGAGAAAAAGGGGAGAGAGTGACCAAATCCTGGGAGGAAAAGAAATGAAACGAGAGAGAGCAAGTGGACATGAGCTTTCAGATATTGTTGCGTTGGATGAGGATGCATGTCTGGTGGACGTTGTGCGCTTATCCAGCAGCAGATTGCTAGCGTTTCCCTATTGATAAGCACTCCTTATTTTTTGAGTTGTGATAAACACTTACTAGTATTTGATAAGGATTTATTGGCTTATCCATTAAAATAAAGAATTTATTCATAAGTAAATAAGAGGCAAGGTAGTTTATGCAATTTTCACAAAAACTGATGGAAACAAAATTAAAACATGGACACAATGAGGGAAGGAGATGTACCTAAGGTTGACGGAAGGAGGAGCAGGCGATAGAAACTTATATTCTTTTAAAGTAAAAAAAATGAGAGATGAGAACATTTTATTTAAATACTTAACTCATAGAGCTGTTGGGGAACGTAGTAATTTCAAAAAAATTCCTACGCACACACAAGATCATGGTGATGCATAGCAACGAGAGGGGAGAGTGTGATCTACGTACCCTCATAGACCGACAGCAGAAGCGTTATGACAACGTGGTTGATGTAGTCGTACGTCTTCATGGCCCGACCGATCAAGCACCGAAACTACGACACCTCCGAGTTTTAGCACACGTTCAGCTCGATGACGATCCCCGGACTCCGATCCAGCAAAGTGTCGGGGAAGAGTTCCGTCAGCACGACGGCGTGGTGACGATCTTGATGTTCTACCGTCGCAGGGCTTCGCCTAAGCACCGCTACAATATTATCGAGGAGTATGGTGGAAGGGGGCACCGCACACGGCTAAGAAAACGATTATGTGAATCAACTTGTGTGTCTAGGGGTGCCCCCTGCCCCCATATATAAAGGAGCAAGGGGAGGAGGCCGGCCGGTCCTAGGGCGCGCCAAGGAGGAGGAGTCCTCCTCCTAGTAGGAGTAGACTCCCTTCTTTCCTACTCCTACTAGGAGGGGGAAAGGAAGGGGGAGAGGGAGAAGGAAAGGGGGGCGTCGCCCCCCTTCTCCTAGTCCAATTCGGACCAGAGGGGGAGGGGGCGCGCGGCCCACCCTGGCCGCCCCTCTCTCTCTCCACTAGGGCCCATGAGGCCCATTACTTCTCCGGGGGGGGGGGGGGTCCGGTAACCCTCCGGCACTCCGGTTTTCTCCGAAATCATCCAGAACACTTCTGGTGTCTGAATATAGCCGTCCAATATATCAATCTTTATGTCTCGACCATTTCGAGACTCCTCGTCATGTCCATGATCACATCCAGGACTCCGAACTAACTTCAGTACATCAAAACTCATAATATAACTGTCATCAAAACCTTAAGCGTGCGGACCCTACGGGTTCGAGAACAATGTAGACATGACCGAGACATGTCTCCGGTCAATAACCAATAGCGGAACCTGGATGCTCATATTGGCTCCCACATATTCTACGGAGATCTTTATCGGTCAGACCGCATAACAACATACGTTGTTCCCTTTGTCATCGGTATGTTACTTGCACGAGATTCGATCGTCGGTATCTCAATACCTAGTTCAATCTCGTTACCGGCAAGTCTCTTTACTCATTTCGTAATACATCATCTCGCAACTAACTCACTAGTTGCAATGCTTGCAAGGCTTATGTGATGTGTATTACCGAGAGGGCCCAAAGATACCTCTCTGACAATCGGAGTGACAAATCCTAATCTCGAAATACGCCAACCCAACATTTACCTTTGGAGACACCTGTAGAGCTCCTTTATAATCACCCAGTTACGTTGTGACGTTTGATAGCACACAAAGTGTTCCTCCAGCAAACGGGAGTTGCATAATCTCATAGTCATAGGAACATGTATAAGTCATGAAGAAAGCAATAGCAACATACTAAACGATCGGGTGCTAAGCTAATGGAATGGGTCATGTCAATCACATCATTCTCCTAATAATGTGATTCCGTTAATCAAATGACAACACATGTCTATGGTTAGGAAACATAACCATCTTTGATTAACGAGCTAGTCAAGTAGAGGCATACTAGTGATGTTTAGTTTGTCTATGTATTCACACAAGTATTATGTTTCCGGATAATACAATTCTAGCATGAATAATAAACATTTATCATGATATAAGGAAATAAAATAATAACATTATTATTGCCTCTAGGGCATATTTCCTTCAGTCTCCCACTTGCACTAGAGTCAATAATCTAGTTCACATTGCCATGTGATTTAACATCAATAGTTCACATCACCATGTAATTAACACCCATAGTTCACATCGTTATGTGACCAACACTCAAAGGGTTTACTAGAGTCAGTAATCTAGTTCACATAGTTTATGTGATTAACACCCAAAGAGTACTAAGGTGTGATCATGTTTTGCTTGTGAGATAATTTTTAGTCAACGGGTCTGTCACATACAGATCCGTAAGTATTTTGCGAATTCTATGTCTACAATGCTCTGCACGGAGCTACTCTAGCTAATTGCTCCCACTTTCAATATGTATCTAGATCGAGACTTAGAGTCATCCAGATTTGTGTCAAAACTTGCATCGACGTAATTTTTTACGACGAACCTTTTTGTCACCTCCATAATCGAGAAACATATCCTTATTCCACTAAGGATAATTTTGACCGCTGTCCAGTGATCTACTCCTAGATCACTATTGTACTCCCTTGCCAAAATTAGTGTAAGGTATACAATAGATCTGGTACACAGCATGACATACTTTATAGAACATATGGCTGAGGCATAGGGAATGACTTTCATTCGCTTTCTATCTTCTGCCGTGGTCGGGTTTTTGAGTCTTGCTCAACTTCACACCTTGTAACACAGGCAAGAATCCTTTCTTTGCTTGATCCATTTTGAACTTCTTCAAAACTTTGTCAAGGTATGTGCTTTGTGAAAGTCCAATTAAGCGTCTTGATCTATCTTTATAGATCTTAATGCCCAATATGTAAGCAGCTTCACCGAGGTCTTTCATTGAAAAACTCTTATTCAAGTATCCTTTTATGCTATCCAGAAATTCTATATCATTTCCGATTAGCAATATGTCATCCACATATAATATCAGAAATGCTACAGAGCTCCCACTCACTTTCTTGTAAATACAGGCTTCTCCAAAAGTCTGTACAAACCCAAATGCTTTGATCACACTATCAAAGCGTTTATTCCAACTTCGAGAGGCTTGCACCAGTCCATAAATGGATCGTTGGAGCTTGCACACTTTGTTAGCTCCTTTTGGATCGACAAAACCTTCCGGCTGCATCATATACAACTCTTCTTCCAGAAATCCATTCAGGAATGTAGTTTTGACATCCATTTGCCAGATTTCATAAAATGCGGCAATTGCTAACATGATTCGGACAGACTTAAGCATAGATACGAGTGAGAAACTCTCATCATAGTCAACATCTTGAACTTGTCAAAAACCTTTTTGTGACAATTCTAGCTTTGTAGATAGTAACACTACTATCAGCGTCCGTCTTCCTCTTGAAGATTCATTTATTTTTCAATTGCTTGCCGATCAACGGGCAAGTCAACCAAAGTCCATACTTTGTTTTCATACATGGATCCCATCTTAGATTTCATGGCTTCAAGCCATTTTGCGGAATCTGGGCTTACCATCGCTTCTTCATAGTTCGTAGGTTCATCATGATCTAGTAGCATGATTTCCAGAACAGGATTACCGTACCACTCTGGTGCGGATCTTACTCTGGTTGATCTACGAGGTTCAGTAATAACTTGATCTGAAGTTTCATGATCATCATCATTAACTTCCTCACTAATAGGTGTAGGTGTCATAGAAACCGTTTTCTGTGATGAACTACTTTCCAATAAGGGAGCAGGTACAGTTACCTCATCAAGTTCTACTTTCCTCCCACTCACTTCTTTCGAGAGAAACTCCTTCTCTAGAAAGTTTCCGAATTTAGCAACAAAAGTCTTGCCTTCAGATCTGTGATAGAAGGTGTACCCAGCTGTCTCCTTTGGGTATCCTATGAAGACACATTTCTCCGATTTGTGATTGAACTTATCAGGATGAAATTTTTTCACATAAGCATCACAACCCCAAACTTTAAGAAACGACAACTTTGGTTTCTTGTTAAACCACAGTTCATATAGTGTCGTCTCAACGGATTTAGATGGTGCCCTATTTAACGTGAATGCAGCTGTCTCTAATGCATAACCCCAAAACGATAGTGGTAAATCGGTAAGAAACATCATAGATTGCACTATATCCAATAAAGTACGGTTATGACGTTCGGACACACCATTATGCCGTGGTGTTCCAGGTGGCATGAGTTTGTGAAACTATTCCACATTGTTTTAATTGAAGACCAAACTCGTAACTCAAATATCCGTCTCTGTGATTAGATCGTAGAAACTTTATTTTCTTGTCACGATGATTTTCCACTTCACTGTGAAATTCTTTGAACTTTTCAAATGTTTCAGACTTATGTTTCATCAAGTAGATATACCCATATCTGCTCAAATCATCTGTGAAGGTCAGAAAATAATGATACCCGCCGTGAGCCTTAACACTCATCGGATCGCATACATCAGTATGTATTATTTCCAATAAGTCAGTTGCTCGCTCCATTGTTCCGGAGAACGGAGTCTTAGTCATCTTGCTCATGAGGCATGGTTCGCAAGCATCAAGTGATTCATAATCAAGTGATTCCAAAATCCCATCAGCATGGAGTTTCTTCATGCGCTTTACACCAATATGACCTAAACGGCAGTGCCACAAATAAGTTGCACTATCATTATTAACTTTGCATCTTTTGGTTTCAATATTATGAATATGTGTGTCACTACGATCGAGATCCAACGAACCATTTTCATTGGGTGTATGACCATAGAAGGTTTTATTCATGTAAACAGAACAACAATTTATTCTCTTACTTAAATGAATAACCGTATTGCAATAAACATGATCAAATCATATTCATGCTCAACGCAAACACCAAATAACACTTATTTAGGTTCAACACTAATCCCGAAAGTATAGGGAGTGTGCGATGATGATCATATCAATCTTGGAACCACTTCCAACACACATCGTCACTTCACCCTTAACTAGTCTCTGTTCATTCTGCAACTCCCGTTTCGAGTTACTACTCTTAGCAACTGAACCAGTACCAAATTTCGAGGGGTTGCTACGAACACTAGTAAAGTACACATCAATAATCTGTATATCAAATATACCTTTGTTTACTTTGCCATCCTTCTTATCCGCCAAATACTTGGGGCAATTCTGCTTCCAGTGACCAGTCCCTTTGCAGTAGAAGCACTTAGTCTCAGGCTTAGGACCAGACTTGGGCTTCTTCACTTGAGAAGCAACTTGCTTGCCGTTCTTCTTGAAGTTCCCCTTCTTCCCTTTGCCCTTTTCTTGAAACTAGTGGTTTCGTCAACCATCAACACTTGCTGTTTTTCTTGATTTCTACCTTCGTCGATTTCAGCACCACGAAAAGCTTGGGAATTGTTTCTGTTATCCCTTGCATATTATAGTTCATCATGAAGTTCTACTAACTTGGTGATGGTGTGTAACGCCCTCGATGCGGCTATATCTCCCACGTGTCGAAGCACGACTTAGAGGCATAACCGCATTGAAAGCAATGTCGCAAGTGAGGTAATCTTCGCAAACAACCCATGTAATACGATAAAGGGAAAGGTACATATTTGGCTTACACTCGCCACTTCACACAATACATGAATAAAGCATTACATCAACCAAATACAATCAAGGTCCGACTATGGAACCCAAAATAAAAGAAGACTACCCCAAATGCTACACAGATCCCCGATCGTCCCAACTAGGCTCCACTACTGATCAACTGAAAACGGAAACAACACAAAGGACAAGATCTTCATCGAGCTCCTCCTTGAGCTCGGTTGCGTCACCTGGAATGGCATCATCGGCACCTGCAAGCTGGTTTGGAAGTATCCGTGAGTCACAGGGACTCAGCAATCTCGCACCCTCGCGATCAAGACTATTTTAGCTTATGGGTAAGGTAAAGGTATGAGGTGGAGCTGCAGCAAGCGACTAGCATATATGATGGCTAACATACGCAAATGAGAGCGAGAAGAGAAGGCAAAGCACGATCGAGAAACTATGATCAAGAAGTGATCCTAGAACAACCTACGTCAAGCATAACTCCAACACCGTGTTCACTTCCCGGACTCCGCCGGAAAGAGACCATCACGGTTACACACGCGGTTGATGCATTTTAATTAAGGTCAACTTCAGGTTTTCTACAACCGGACATTAACAAATTCCCATCTTCCCATAACCGCGGGCACGGCTTTCGAAAGTTCAAATCCCTGTAGGGGTGTCCCAACTTAGCCCATCACAAGCTCTCACGGTCAACGAAGGATATTCCTTCTCCCAAGACATTTCGATCAGACTCGGCATCCAAGTTACAAGACATTTCGACAATGGTAAAACAAGTCCAGCAACACCGCCCGAATGTGCCGACAAATCCTGATAGGAGCTGCACATATCTCGTTCTCAGGGCACACTCAGATGAGACTAGCTACGAGTAAAACCAACCCTCAAGTTTCCCCGAGGTGGCCCTGTCGGATTTCGGGTTCCGGCAGACCCTTGAGGTTCGAACACTGGGGTGCACGCGGAGATTTTGCCTTCTACCTACCTGCACCCCTCTGCCTTGCTAAGATCTAAGCTAAGGAAAGAACAACACAAGAGACATAGGGTTTATACTGGTTCGGGCCACCGTTGTGGTGTAATACCCTACTCCAGTGTGTGGTGTGGTGGATTGCCTCTTGGGCTGATGATGATGAACAATACAAGGAAGAACAGCCTCGCGAGGGTCTGTTCTTTGCTGGGGGGGGACAAACTGCTAGGAGGAGTTCAGTCACCCTTCTCTCTCTCTCTGATTTCGATCCGATCCTTGATCCTCGATCTCTGTCTCTAACCTTCCTTTCACTCTCGAACCCGAACCCCCTCTCCCTGTGGGTGGCTGGTCCTATTTATAGGCAACGGCCCTGGGCCTCTTCCCAAATACTGAGCGGGAAGGGCGCCAACAACTGGCCATTTTGAAGGGGAACATCTGGTACACTTATCCTTACTAAAGTTGGTCCTCGCCTGCACAAAGCTCTGGTGGTGACGCCGTCTTGGGCTCCACGATGACCTCCGTCTTGCAGTCCTCCTGCTCTTGGTCTTGTTGCACCGAAATGGCAACCTTTGCCTGATGCCTCGGTACTCCGCGGCTGCGCTTGCCCCCTTTGCACCAAAGGGGAAAGGAGGACACTGCGCGGGCTGGCGCCCGCCTGGCGCCCTTGGTCGTCATGGCTTGCGTCACGGGCACCTTGTGAGGTACCCCGCCTTGATCCCTCCGCCTCCTCGCGAGCCAGCCTGGTGAGGCCATGCCTGAGGAAGCTCCGTGTCGTCCGCCCCGCGAGGCTTGGCCCCTCGCGAGGGTCTTGGGTATGTGTTGATGAAGAGGGGCCGTGCTGGGCCCCCCTTTGAGCCACGCCGCAGGCCGCAGGCAGGCAAGTCTGGGGACCCCCGTTCCCAGAACACCGACAGGCCCCGCAGGCAGCTTAGTTCGGACCAACACTCAGAGGAGCACTGACCCGGGGGGGGGGGTTAAAATAAAGATGACCCTCGAGAGAGCGACTCCTAAGGGAAAAGTAGGTGGTGGTGAGGCAAATGGTAAAACCAAGGTTGGGCATTGCTGGAGGAGTTTTATTCAAGGCGAACTGTCAAGGGGTTCCCATTATAGCCCAACCGCATAAGGAACACAAAAATCCAGGAACATAACACCGATATGACGGAAACTAGGGCGGCAAGAGTGGAACAAAACACCAGCATAAGGCCGAGCCTTCCACCCTTTACCAAGTATATAGATGCATTAATTAAATAAGTTATATTGTGATAACCCAACAAGTAAACATGTTCCAACAAGGAACAACATCTCTATGTTCCAACAAGGAACAAACTTCAATCTTCACCTACAACTAACAACGCTATAAGAGGGGCTGAGCAAGCGGTAACATAGCCAATCAACGTTTTGCTAGGACAAGGTGGGTTAGGGGCTTGGTTCAACAATATGGGAGGCATGATAAGCAAGTGGTAGGTATCGCAGCATAGGCATAGCAAAAGAGCGAGCAACTAGCAAGCAAAGATAGAAGTGATTTCGAGGGTATGATCATCTTGCCTGAAATCCCACAAGGAAGAAGAACGAGTCCATGAAGAAGACAAACGGACGTAGTTGAACGAATCCTCACAAACGCGACGTTACCGGATTACCAAGAAGAAATACACCGGAAAGAAAGCAAACAACATAGTAAACAACCACCACATAGACATGGCATGATGCACAACCAAGTATGATGCATGTCCAGTTTAATGAAGCATGGCATGGCAAAGTGCACAAACAATCCTACAAATTAAGTGGAACACAATATGCAACAAGTTGCATATTGACGAAACACCACGACAAGTTATTTAGTCCAATCTCGTTTATGTACCCAACAATATTAAATGTTGTTAAACATGGCAAGAGGTGAAGCATAAGTAAACTAACTATTTAGGCAAGTTTAAATGAGGCCGGAACAACAAACAACAATTTCGGAAAATCCCCATATGCATATTTTGAAATTGGTACTGTTCTGCCCTAAACCATATTTTAGAGTTGTAAAACATACAAAGTAAGGT
This sequence comes from Triticum aestivum, assembly GCF_018294505.1. Taxonomy (NCBI): domain Eukaryota; kingdom Viridiplantae; phylum Streptophyta; class Magnoliopsida; order Poales; family Poaceae; genus Triticum; species Triticum aestivum. The sequence continues at coordinate 588,038,130 of NC_057800.1, forward strand.
CACCATGTTAAACTAGGCATTTTTCCACCCCATTTACATATAAAGATTATTTGAAACCGAGCTACGGTTATTTAGTTATGAATTAAACTGTTTTAGCAAGTTATTTAAGCAGATTTATACAAACAACATTTTAAACATTTTAAACCTAGATGAAAGTTGCATATTATTAAACTAGATGAAATTCTAAGCAAGTTTCATATATAATTTATTTTAATCCGATGCACGGTTTGTGAGATATTAAATGCATGATCAACAAGGGCTTTTCTGTAAAACTGCAATTCCCTGGAAATTAGCTAAATTCGCAGAACCAAAACAAACATCCACTGGGCCGAAACTGAACTGGCCCAGCAGTAATAAAAAAAGGAGGGGGCGCTTGGGGGTGGCCTCACCCATGGGCTTCGGCCCGTTTGAGGAGGAGGGGTAGGCCGGCAGGGCGCGTATCTGGGCCTCGGGCGCTGGCAGGCCGGCCCACTCGGGCGCTGGATGGATCGCCCCTGCCGATCCCACTGGATCGAGGCAGGGACGGGCGCGGTCGAGCGGTTCCAGGCGCGGGGGGACTTGGCATCGGTCAGCGCAGGGGAAACGGCAGCGCTCTGCCAATCCGGACGAAGCAGGGGCGCGGTTCTCGCCGGGGAACTTGGCGCGACGCGGTAGAGATCCGGCAAGGTGGCCTCGGCAAGGACCGACCAGAACGGGACTGGGACGGCGGCGGCTTGAGGAGCTCGGCTGGCGGCATCTGTAGCGGCGAACAGAGGAGGCTTGGACGAGCGGGACGACGATGGAGGACGAGGAAGCAGGGGCGCGTGAGGAGCGCTCGGGGATGCGAAGGAGGAACGGAGACGCGGCATACGGGAAGGCTGGGTTCGGGGGACTTGGCGGCCTCCATCCATGGCAGCTCGAGGTCGAACTCCTCTGGTTCCTGCGGAAGTAAGAGAAGTAGAGAGAGCGAGAGGGATTAGAGAAGAGGAGGAAGGAGACGGCAGGAAAAGAGGAGAAGGGGCGCAGGTCACGGCCTGGTGTCGCTGGTTGCCGGCGAGGAGGTAAGGCGGAGGCGCTCGGGAGGAGCTCGTCTCCCTGGTCGACGAGGAGAACGAGGAGGGAGAGGATCGATGGGCTTGGGTGGATCGAGGGGAAGCAGAGGCTGGCGCTGGTTGGCTGGATTGGATCGGGGGGGAAATGAAGCTGGTTGGTGGAAGGATCCCGAGGGGGATTTGGTGGAATGGCGGCGGCTGGGACGATGGGACATCTCTCCTCAAATTTAGGGTTGGACTATATATTTATAGCATATGGGTGTTTGGCTAGGGGCTAATCTGGATCCTTCGGTCGAAATCGAGTGGTTGAGAAAAATAGGTTAGGAAGTCTAATAAACAAAACGGAGATGTTTTGTAGATGTTTGGGGATGTTCCGGACCCATCGGTCACGACTGCTCGGGTCGGGTCCGGGACAGTTTCGGACAGCGAGGCAGGGGTCGATGCACTGAGCAAAGAGGGGTTGGCTGGGCCTAAGAGGAAAGTGGAGAGCGGATTGGTCTAAGATAAGAGGGGTGAGATGCAGCCCGACACGGTTTTCGGAGACCGAAAACGTCCGACGTTAGACCGACTATACTACCGCTATAGTTAATCGTTGGGGTGTCAAACGAACTCCGATTGCGATGAAACTTGGCAGGCGGTCTACCTACGCTATAACAAGACCGCACGCCAACTTTCAACCCATTCTGAGAACATTTTCCGGCCACTTTTAAAATACTATTTCGGACATGCCGCAGGGGCGTGCAACTGTGGCTGGGCTCGGAACGGACAACGGATGGAACTGGGGAACCTAGACGGATGCAAGTTTTGAAAACATGATGATGCAATGCACATGATGACATGACAAGATGCGACACGCAAGCAAAGACAGGGCAACAACAGCGAATAACTGGAAGACACCTGGCACATCGGTCTCGGGGCGTCACAACACTCCACCACTATGAGAGGATCTCGACCCGGGATCCTAGGGATGGCACCGGAGGGAAAAGGAGGAGGAAGAGGAGAGGTATAAATAAGTTGCTTCTTTGACAAACGAGTGAAACCACGAGCCTTGAGAGGTTGAACAAATTGAAAGAAAGAATGCAACGAGAAAGAGCGAAGTTGAAAGCACTCCGTTAGGAAAAAAAGAACAAGGAAGAATAAATTCGAACAACACTCCGGTTGGAAAGATATGCAAGGCTTGATAAAATGAAAGAACTTGAGCAGAGGACACAACACTCCGGTTAAATGGATAAGCACGAAAAGAACATGATCTTTGACAAACGAGATGATGGGTTGAAAAGAGCAACATCGCAATGACTCCGGAACGAAAGAATAGAATATAGATAATTGAAATAAAAGAATGGAGAAGCAAATGCCAACTTCTGTCACAAAAAGAGTTTGAGAAGGCATCCTTAGGAGAAGGGTCGAACGGAGTTGTTGGAACACCAACAACGAAAAGAATAATCTTGATATGGTCTTATGGCATACATCTCAAATTATGAGGTGACAACCTGCCACTCCCAGGAAGAAGAATTGGATTGATAAGAAGAAGAAGACGAGAAACTTATTTCACCGGGAGGATAAAGAAGAACTTGGGTCCTTTATAAGCACCATAGATAGCAACAATCCTTAGAGACAGCTTTAGGTGAAATATAACCCAAGATAACTCCAATGAAGGGATTGATGGATTTAAATATCTCAATCTTGTGAATGAAGAATGATATATTACCACCTCAAAAGATAAGGGAGAAATAAATGCACTCCGGATTACAAGATGAAGAAAGCATGAGCTCCTCAGAAAAGAATCTCAATGAAAAACTTCTAGATGGAATTAAATCCTTTATGAACCAACATGTAGAATCTTCATGAAGAACTCCGGTAATAAAAGAATGATCAAACGAAAGGAAGGAGAAGTTGAAAACACAAGGTGAATCCTTGCAATGATTAGATGGATCTTCGCGATGAAATAATTGAGAGAACTTGGAACTCCGGGAAAAGAATAGATAAAGCATCTCGAACCGAGAATTTGATGAGCCTCCGGAATAAAGAATTAATCATTTGGGTGAATCAAGAATAAGAATTATGTTATGCTCCTCCTTCACCAATTAAATTGATGACGAGCAAACGGATTGCATACAACTTATTCTCGAAGAAAGGATTAGGATAGATATGTCGCCAACTTGGGAAGGTCTTCAACGAACCACCGGTAGGATAGAAATAACAAATAAATTGATATGATAAACGAAAGAAGAGAAACTTGAATGAACCACCGTAATAATTGAAAATGAACGAAGGAAAGATAAAGAAACACCGGGAAGAGTTAGAGAATGAATGAAGATACTTCAGGGAATTTGATATATGAGAATGAATAGATCACAAACTGATAAGAGAATACATTAATGATGCACTGGTAAGATTTGGAGAATGATAGCTGAAAGCTGAGAATGAATAAACCTGAAATGATGGATTCCGGATAATCAAACTAAGAAGACTCTTGAATTGCTTTGGATGGGTGAAAAGAATTGTCACAATTGAAAACAATTATGAGAGGATGGCAACAAACTAGAATCACGAATCATCGAGAGAATGGACAAGATTGAGAGAGAGAAAAAAAATCTTCTTCGGTCTTCAAATGTTTAAAATGATGACGCGAAACACCACCAAGAATTATTTAGACACTTCGGAAGAATCAAAACGAAGAGGTTGAGCCAACGATGAAAAGAATTCGATAGATCTTGGAGAAAAGCATTTGACTGATGATAACTCATTCTTACGTCAAACTTGGAAAAGAATTTGAGAAGCTCTGGGAAAATTAGAAGAGTCAGGTAAGATCCTGGGAAAGACCTGTGGGTTAGGGCCCACTCAAAAGAAACACCGTTGAGTGATTTAAAAGATAGATTGCGCCGGTTGAAATAAATGGCTTGAATGAGGTAACGTCCTCGAAAGATCTTGAATGAATGTAGAGTGGAACCACGAATCTTCGAGATATCTTGAGCACTCCGGAACTATAGAATAACGAGCGTATAATGACTGAGTATTAGGTGCACCGGCATGAGAAGGCATTGAAACGAGGAACAAGGGATATGAGATCAACACCGAAAGCTTGATTTGAATCCACCGGAGAAGAAAATGAGTGAAGGGTGACGAACTTGAAGCTTCGTTGGCATCTTCCTGAGAAACAACAGATAAGAACATTGACGTGAAAGAATGGAGAGACTTCACAACATTAAAATGATACTTGAATAAGAAATCTGGTTCCTTGAAGAAAAGGGTGGGAGGGAGGGAAAACAAAGGCAACTTGGAGACGGATGAAACAAACACCGTTGAGAAGAACTGATACTTGATCTTGCGGATGTTGACATGATCGGATCCACTAGAAGAGGAGCACGCCAGTAGAGAAGAAATTTAGATGACAATCTCAATGATCAAGAAGGAACTAGCATTCACATAGATATATGAGAACACCGCTTAGGGAAGGTTATGGAATCAACATTTGACTTCGAAGCAACTCGAATACCACAACTCAAAACAAAAACAAAGGATTGTCTTGCAAAATAAGCCGGAACAAACACATGGTAGAGATTTTGTCCGAAGTTTTCGTGGTGGGGCCTACACGGGCTTGATCGTACAGCACCATCATGTACAAGGCAGTGCACATGACATACGAAGCGTCCTCGAGTCGGCATAGCCAAGGACTCTTTAAGACACAACGAGACCACTGTAAAACCGACCGTGAATAGGCGGACCACTAGACGTCGAACCCCAATTTCATATCATACATCTATCGGAAAGATATCCTAAGAGCTACTTGAATTCCCACTTATAAACTCCCGAAATTTTTCGATTGTGCAATCAGGTGTTGGGGATACAGGGGAAGCATACTATCTCACCCAAACTAGCAAATCCTACATCCAGCTGTATCCATCCTTCAACACATAACCAAGAAACCTTCGGAAATCATCTACCTCAACCTTCGAAAAGCATCCGTTATACGAGTTATGGAAATACTCCCGAACTCCCGCCCCAGTACTGGGTAGCGTCGAGGTTATCTCACCAACAACTGCATAAAAGAGATTTTCGATGTCGGCGAACTAAACTCAGGTATTCCAGAACTGTAACGATAAAATTGTGACAACAACACCTCGGAGCTCAACTCCCCGGGACACTGCCACAACCCCTAAATGACAGGAGGCACCAAGAACAATGTTCTCGTCACAATTCGATCGAAACGATTCCAAGATACCCGCGTGATCCTAAAAAAAATTAGTGAAATTTGAGAAGAGAAGAGTCAAAACTCTACGTCAGGATGCCTTACTAGAGCGATGAAGGGACTGGGGAGTAAAAAGAATTCCTAAACTCTCCGATATATAATTCCTAAATGTCTCAAAACATTTTTCTAGACTCAACTCGTCAGCTAATTCGATCAAGCAGTGGGGGCTCCTAAGGTCGGGGAAGGCTCTGATTACCAACTTGTAACGCCCTCGATGCGGCTATGTCTCCCACATGTCGAAGCACGACTTAGAGGCACAACCGCATTGAAAGCAATGTCGCAAGTGAGGTAATCTTCGCAAACAACCCATGTAATACGATAAAGGGAAAGGTACATATTTGGCTTACACTCGGCACTTCACACAATACATGAATAAAGCATTACATCAACCAAATACAATCAAGGTCCGACTACGGAACCCAAAATAAAAGAAGACTACCCCAAACGGTACACAGATCCCCGATCGTCCCAACTGGGCTCCACTACTGATCAACTGAAAACGGAAACAACACAAAGGACAAGATCTTCATTGAGCTCCTCCTTGAGCTCGGTTGCGTCACCTGGAATGGGCATTGCTGGAGGAGTTTTATTCAAGGTGAACTGTCAAGGGGTTCCCATTATAGCCCAACCGCGTAAGGAACGCAAAAATCCAGGAACATAACACCGATATGACGGAAACTAGGGCGGCAAGAGTGGAACAAAACACTAGGCATAAGGCCGAGCCTTCCACCCTTTACCAAGTATATAGATGCATTAATTAAATAAGTTATATTGTGATAACCCAACAAGTAAACATGTTCCAACAAGGAACAACATCTCCATGTTCCAACAAGGAACAAACTTCAATCTTCAATCTTCACCTGCAACTAACAACGCTATAAGAGGGGCTGAGCAAGCAGTAACATCGTCAATCAACGGTTTGCTAGGACAAGGTGGGTTAGGGGCTTGGTTCAACAATATGGGAGGCATGATAAGCAAGTGGTGGGTATCGCAGCATAGGCATAGCAAAAGAGCGAGCAACTAGAAAGCAAAGATAGAAGTGATTTTGAGGGTATGATCATCTTGCCTGAAATCCCACAAGGAAGAAGAACGAGTCCATGAAGAAGACAAACGGACGTAATTGAACGAATCCTCACAAACGCGACGTTACCGGATTACCAAGAAGAAATACACCGGAAAGAAAGCAAACAACATAGTAAACAACCACCACATATACATGGCATGATGCACAACCAAGTATGATGCATGTCCGGTTTAATGAAGCATGGCATGACAAAGTGCACAAACAATCCTACAAATTAAGTGGAGCACAATATGCAACAAGTTGCATATTGACGAAACACCACGACAAGTTATTTAGTCCGACCTCGTTTATGTACCCAACAATATTAAATGTTTTTAAACATGGAAAGAGGTGAAGCATAAGTAAACTAACTATTTAGGCAAGTTTAAATGAGGCCGGAACAACAAACAACAATTCCGGAAAATCCCCATATGCATATTTTGAAATTGGTACTGTTCTGCCCTAAACCATATTTTAGAGTTGTTAAACTTGCAAAGTAAGGTCACCATGTTAAACTAGGCATTTTTCCACCCCATTTACATATAAAGATTATTTGAAATCGAGCTACGGTTATTTAGTTATGAATTAAACCGTTTTAGCAAGTTATTTAAGCAGATTTATACAAACAACATTTTAAACATTTTAAACCTAGATGAAAGTTGCATATTATTAAACAAGATGAAATTCTAAGCAAGTTTCATATATAATTTATTTTAATCCGATGCACGGTTTGTGAGATATTAAATGCATGATCAACAAGGGCTTTTCTGTAAAACTGCAATTCCCTGGAAATTAGCTAAATTCGCAACCAAAAAAAAACATCCACTGGGCCGAAACTGAACTGGCCCAGCAGTAATAAAAAAAGGAGGGGGCGCTTGGGGGTGGCCTCACCCATGGGCTTCGGCTTGTTTGAGGAGGAGGGGTAGGCCGGCAGGGCGCGCATCTGGGCCTCGGGCGCTTGCAGGCCGGCCCACTCGGGCGCTTGATGGATCGCCCCTGCCGATCCCACTGGATCGAGGCAGGGACGGGCGTGGTCAACGGGCGCGGTCGAGCGGTTCCAGGTGCGGGGGACTTGGCATCGGTCAACGCAAGGGAAACGGCAGCGCTCTGCCAATCCGGACGAAGCAGGGGCGCGGTTCTCGCCGGGGAACTTGGCGCGACGCGGCAGAGATCCGGCGAGGTGGCCTCGGCAAGGACCGACCAGAACGGGACTGGGACGACGGCGGCTTGAGGAGCTCGGCTGGCGGCATCCGTAGCGGCGAACAGAGGAGGCTTGGACGAGCGGGATGGCGATGGAGGACGAGGAAGCAGGGGCGCGTGAGGAGCGCTCGGGGATGCGAAGGAGGAATGGCGACGCGGCGTACGGGAAGGCTGGGTTCGGGGGACTTGGCGGCCTCCATCCATGGCAGCTCGAGGTCAAACTCGTATGGTTCCTACGGAAGCAAGAGAAGTAGAGAGAGAGGGATTAGAGCATAGGAGGAAAGAGATGGCTGGAAAAGAGGAGAAGGGGCGCAGGTCACGACCTGGTGTCGCTGGTTGCCGGCGAGGAGGTAAGGCGGAGGCGCTCGGGAGGAGCTCGTCTCCCTGGTCGACGAGGAGAGCGAGGAGGGAGAGGATCGATGGGCTTGGGTGGATCAAGGGGAAGAAGAGGCTGGCGCTGGTTGGCTGGATTGGATCGAGGGGGGGATGAAGCTGGTTGGTTGAAGGATCCCGAGGGGGATTTGGTGGAATGGCGGCGGCGGCTGGGACGATGGGACATCTCTCCTCAAATTTAGGGTTGGACTATATATTTATAGCATATGGGTGTTTGGCTAGGGCTAATTTGGATCCTTCGATCGAAATCGAGCGGTTGAGAAAAATAGGTTAGGAAGTCTAATAAACAAAACGGAGATGTTTTGTAGATGTTTGGGGATGTTCCGGACCCATCGGTCACGACTGCTTGGGTCGGGTCCGGGACAGTTTCGGACAGCGAGGCAGGGGTCGATGCACTGAGCAAAGAGGGGTTGGCTAGGCCTAAGAGGAAAGTGGAGAGCGGATTGGTCTGAGAGAAGAGGGGAGAGATGCAGCCCGACACAGTTTCCGGAGATCGAAAACGTCCGACGTTAGACCGACTATACTGCTGCTATAGTTAATCGTTGGGGCGTCAAACGAACTCCGATTGCGATGAAACATGGCAGGCGGTCTACCTACACTATAACAAGACCGCACGCCAACTTTCAACCCATTCCGAGAACATTTTCCGGCCACTTTTAAAATACTATTTCGGACATGCCGCGGGCGCGTGCAAGTGTGGCTGGGCTCGGAACGGACAACGGATGGAACTGGGGAACCCAGACGGATGCAAGTTTTGAAAACATGATGATGCAATGCACATGATGACATGACAAGATGCGACACGCAAGCAAAGACGGGGCAACAACAGCGAAGAACTGGAAGACACCTGGCACATCAGTCTCGGGGCGTCACATGGTGACTAGAGAATTCTGTCAATCACTATCTTATCTGGAAGATTAACTCCCACTTGATTCAAGCGATTGTAGTACCCAGACAATCTGAGCACATGCTCACTAGTTGAGCGATTCTCCTCCATCTTTTAGCTATAGAACTTGTTGGAGACTTCATATCTCTCAACTCGGGTATTTGCTTGAAATATTAACTTCAACTTCTGGAACATCTCATATGGTCCATGACGTTCAAAACGTCTTTGTAGTCCCGATTCTAAGTCGTTAAGCATGGTGCACTAAACTATCAAGTAGTCATCATATTGAGCTAGCCAAACGTTCATAACGTCTGCATCTGCTCCTGCAATAGGTCTGTCACCTAGCGGTGCATCAAGAACATAATTCTTCTGTGCAGCAATGAGGATAAACCTCAGATCACGGATCCAATCCGCATCATTGCTACTAACATCTTTCAACTTAGTTTTCTCTAGGAACATATATAAAATACAGGGAAGCAACAACGCGAGCTATTGATCTACAACATAGATATGCTAATACTACCAGGACTAAGTTCATAATAAATTAAAGTTCAATTAATCATATTGCTTAAGAACTCCCACTTAGATAGACATCCCTCTAATCTTCTAAGTGATCACATGATCCATATCAACTAAACCATGTCCGATCATCACGTGAGATGGAGTAGTTTCAATGGTGAACATCACTATGTTGATCATATCTACTATATGATTCACGCTCGACCTTTCGGTCCCCGTGTTCCGAGGCCATATCTGTATATGCTAGGCTCGTCAAGTTTAACCTGAGTATTCCGGGTGTGCAACTGTTTTGCACCCGTTGTATTTGAACGTAGAGCCTATCACACCCGATCATCACGTGGTGTCTCAGCACGAAGAACTTTCACAATGGTGCATACTCAGGGAGAACACTTCTTGATAATTAGTGAGAGATCATCTTAAAATGCTACCGTCAAACTAAGCAAAATAAGATGTGTAAAAGATAAACATCATATGCAATCAAAATATGTGACATGATATGGCCATCATCATCTTGCGCCTTTGATTTCCATATCCAAAGTACTGTCATGATCTCTATCATCACCGGCATGACACCATGATCTCCATTATCTTGATCTATATCAATGTGTCGTCACGTGGTCGTCTCGCCAACAATTGCTCTTGCAACTATTGCTATCGCATAGCGATAAAGTAAAGCAATTATTGGGCGCTTGCATCTTATGCAATAGAGAGACAACCATAAGGATTTTGCCAGTTGCCGATAACTTCAACAAAACATGATCATCTCATACAACAACTTATATCTCATCACGTCTTGACCATGTCACATCACAACATGCCCTGCAAAAACAAGTTAGACATCCTCTACTTTGTTGTTGCAAGTTTTACGTGGCTACTACGGGCTTACCAAGAACCGTTCTTACCTACGCATCAAAAACCACAACGATGGTTTGTCAAGTTGGTATTGTTTTAACCTTCGCAAGGACCGGGCGTAGCCACACTCGGTTCAACTAAAGTTGGAGAAACTGACACCCGCCAGCCACCTGTGTGCAAAGCACGTCGGTAGAACCAGTCTCGCGTAAGCGTATGCGTAATGTCGGTCCGGGCCACTTCATCCAACAATACCGCCGAACCAAAGTATGACATGCTGGTAAGCAGTATGACTTATATCGCCCACAACTCACTTGTGTTCTACTCATGCACAACATCAAAGCATAAAACCTAGGCTCGGATGCCACTGTTGGGGAACGTAGTAATTTCAAAAAAAATCCTACGCACACGCAAGATCATGGTGATGCATAGCAACGAGAGGGGAGAGTGTGATCTACGTACCCTCGTAGACCGACAGCGGAAGTGTTATGACAACACGGTTGATGTAGTCGTATGTCTTCACGGCCCGACCGATCAAGCACCGAAACTATGGCACCTCCGAGTTTTAGCACACGTTCAGCTCGATGACGATCCCCGGACTCCGGTCCAGCAAAGTGTTGGGGAAGAGTTCCGTCAGCACGACAGTGTGGTGATGATCTTGATGTTCTACCATCGCAGGGCTTCGCCTAAGCACCGCTACAATATTATCGAGGAGTATGGTGGAAGGGGGCACCGCACACGGCTAAGAAAACGATCACATGTATCAACTTGCGTGTCTAGGGGTGCCCCCTGCCCCCGTATATAAAGGAGCAAGGGGAGGAGGCCGGCCGGCCCTAGGGCGCGCCGAGGAGGAGTCCTCCTCCTAGTAGGAGTAGGACTCCCTTCTTTCCTACTCCTACTAGGAGGGGGAAAGGAAGGGGGAGAGGGAGAAGGAAAGGGGGGCGCCGCCCCCCTTCTCCTAGTCCAATTAGGACCAGAGGGGGAGGGGGCGCGCGCCCACCCTGGCCGCCCCTCTCTCTCTCCACTAGGGCCCATGAGGCCCATTACTTCTCCCGGGGGGTTCCGGTAACCCTCCGGCACTCCGGTTTTCTCTGAAATCATCCGGAACACTTCCGGTGTCCGAATATAGCCGTCCAATATATCAATCTTTATGTCTCGACCATTTCGAGACTCCTCGTCATGTCCGTGATCACATCCGGGACTTCGAACTAACTTCGGTACATCAAAACTCATAAACTCATAATATAACTGTCATCGAAACCTTAAGCGTGCGGACCCTACGGGTTCGAGAACAATGTAGACATGACCGAGACATGTCTCCGGTCAATAACCAATAGCGGAACCTGGATGCTCATATTGGCTCCCACATATTCTACGAAGATCTTTATCGGTCAGACCGCATAACAACATACGTTGTTCCCTTTGTCATCGGTATGTTACTTGCCCGAGATTCAATCATCGGTATCTCAATACCTAGTTCAATCTCGTTACCGGCAAGTCTCTTTACTCATTTCATAATACATCATCTCGCAACTAATTCATTAGTTGCAATGCTTGCAAGGCTTATGTGATGTGTATTACCAAGAGGGCCCAAAGATACCTCTCCGACAACCGGAGTGACAAATCCTAATCTCGAAATACGCCAACCCAACATTTACCTTTGGAGACACCTGTAGAGCTCCTTTATAATCACCCAGTTACGTTGTGACATTTGGTAGCACACAAAGTGTTCCTCCGGCAAACGGGAGTTGCATAATCTCATAGTCATAGGAACATGTATAAGTCATGAAGAAAGCAATAGCAACATACTAAACGATCGGGTGCTAAGCTAATGGAATGGGTCATGTCAATCACATCATTCTCCTAATAATGTGATCCCGTTAATCAAATGACAACACATGTCTATGGTTAGGAAACATAACCATCTTTGATTAACGAGCTAGTCAAGTAGAGGCATACTAGTGACGTTTAGTTTGTCTATGTATTCACACAAGTATTATGTTTCCGGATAATACAATTCTAGCATGAATAATAAACATTTATCATGATATAAGGAAATAAAATAATAACATTATTATTGCCTCTAGGGCATATTTCCTTCAAGAGCTGGTTGGAATAGAATCCCAAAATCTTACCTTTGAAATGAACACCATATACCTACTAATTTTGGTCAACTTCGGTCGGTGACATGTTTGGGGCACCAAAAAAGAGTGCTAGAGCCACAGGGATTGGTTTACGAGGTTAACAGACTAACTAATCATGGGCCAAGCATTGCAGATTGGGGGAGGCTGCGCCCACCCATTAGCTGGAAAGAGTCTGTAAATAATGCCCGTCACAAGTCCGTGTGTCTAGTATTATTGACCAAAAAATGGCCCCAACAGGGACTATTCACTACTCTCACTAATCACGTGGGTCTATTTGTCATGCATGGCATATCCATCTACTGCACCAGCCAATCTTTCTCCTGTCCTACCCCTCAACCGACCCTTTCACACCCCTTTCTCTCCTACACAAGTGTCGCTTCCTACTGCATCTTGCCTTCACCCTGGGCTGCCCAAGGCGACCACCACCTCTGAAGTCCACATATTCTAGGTCCATGGTCGTTTCCCATGATGATGTGAACCCTGTAGCAGCATGGTTGTGTATCCATTCTCACCCACACGGGTTAGTAATGCTAGATCAACAAACTGAAGGAAATATGCCCTAGAGGCAATAATAAAGTTATTATTTATTTCCTTATTTCATGATAAATGTTTATTATTCATGCTAGAATTGTATTAACCGGAAACATAATACATGTGTGAATACACAGACAAACATAGTGTCACTAGTATGCCTCTACTTGACTAGCTCGTTTATCAAAGATGGTTATGTTTCCTAGCCATGGACAAAAGAGTTGTCATTTGATTAACGGGATCACATCATTAGGAGAATGATGTGATTGACTTGACCCATTCCATTAGCTTAGCACCCGATCGTTTAGTATGTTGCTATTGCTTTCTTCATGACTTATACATGTTCCTATAACTATGAGATTATGCAACTCCCGTTTGCCGGAGGAACACCTTGGGTGCTACCAAACGTCACAACGTAACTGGGTGATTATAAAGGAGCATTACAGGTGTCTCCAAAAGTAGATGTTGGGTTGGCGTATTTTGAGATTAGGATTTGTCACTCCGATTGTCGGAGAGGTATCTCTGGGCCCTCTCGGTAATGCACATCACATAAGCCTTGCAAGCACTGCAACTAATATGTTAGTTGTGAGATGATGTATTACGGAACGAGTAAAGAGACTTGCCAGTAACGAGATTGAACTAGGTATTGGATACCGACGATCGAATCTCGGGCAAGTAACATACCGATGACAAAGGGAACAACGTATGTTGTTATGCGGTCTGACCGATAAAGATCTTCGTAGAATATGTAGGAGCCAATATGGGCATCCAGGTCCCGCTATTGGTTATTGACCGGAGACGTGTCTCGGTCATGTCTACATTGTTCTCGAACCCGTAGGGTCCGCACGCTTAAGGTTACGATGACAGTTATATTATGAGTTTACATGTTTTGATGTACCGAAGGAGTTCGGAGTCCCGGATGAGATTGGGGACATGACGAGGAGTCTCGAAATGGTCGAGACGTAAAGATTCATATATTGGATGATTTGGTTAGGCCAAGGGGTCAAGCCCATGAGGCTTTAGATCGGTGCAAAAGGAGTTTTGCGGAGTCCAGGGGGCCAAACGCCAGAGACCCTGGCGTCTGGCCCTGGGCCAGACGCCAAGGCCCATGGCATCTGGGCCAGACGCCAAGGATTGTGGCGTTTGGTCCTGGAGTCCGAGTGGGACTCTTGCCTTTCGGGAAAAACCGACTTTGAGGAGGCTTTTGCTCCAAGTTTCGACCCCGGGGCTCAACATATAAATAGAGGGGCAGGGCTAGCACCAAAGACACAACAATTGATCCCTTGGATCTCTTAGCCGTGTGCGGTGCCCCCCTCCACCATAATCCACCTCGATAATATCGTAGCGGTGCTTAGGCGAAGCCCTGCGATGGTAGAACATCAAGATCGTCACCACGCCGTCGTGCTGACGGAACTCTCCCTCGACACTCGGCTGGATCGGAGTTCGAGGGACGTCATCGAGCTGAACGTGTGCTAGAACTCGGAGGTGCCGTAGTTTCGGTGCTTGATCGGTTGGGCCGTGAAGACGTACGACTACATCAACCGCGTTGTGCTAACGCTTCCGCTTACAGTCTACAAGGGTATGTAGACAACACTCTCCCCTCTCGTTGCTATACATCACCATGATCTTGCGTGTGCGTAGGAAATTTTTTGAAATTACTACGAAACCCAACAGTGGAATCAGAGCCTAGGTTACTTATGTTGATGTTATATGCACGAGTAGAACACAAGTGAGTTGTGGACGATACAAGTCATACTGCCTACCAGCATGTCATACTTTGGTTCGGCGGTATTGTTGGACGAGACGACCCGGACCAACCTTACGCGTACGCTTACGCGAGACCGGTTCCCTCGACGTGCTTTGCACAGAGATGGCTTGCGGGCGACTGCCTCTCCAACTTTAGTTGAACCAAGTATGGCTACGCCCGGTCCTTGCGAAGGTTAAAACGGAGTCTATTTGACAAACTATCGTTGTGGTTTTGATGCGTAGGTGAGATTGGTTATTACTTAAGCCCGTAGCAGCCACGTAAAACATGCAACAACAAAGTAGAGGACGTCTAACTTGTTTTTGCAGGGCATGTTGTGATGTGATATGGTCAAGGCATGATGCTGAATTTTATTGTATGAGATGATCATGTTTTGTAACCAAGTTATCGACAACTGGCAGGAGCCATATGGTTGTCGCTTTATTGTATGCAATGCAATCGCGATGTAATGCTTTACTTTATTACTAAACGGTAGTGATAGTCGTGGAAGCATAAGATTGGCGAGACAACAACGATGCTACGATGGAGATCAAGGTGTCGTGCCGGTGACGATGGTGATCATGACGGTGCTTCGGAGATGGAGATCACAAGCACAAGATGATGATGGCCATATCATATCACTTATATTGATTGCATGTGATGTTTATCTTTTTATGCATCTTATCTTGCTTTGATTGACGGTAGCATTATAAGATGATCTCTCACTAAATTATCAAGAAGTGTTCTCCCTGAGTATGCACCGTTGCGAAAGTTCTTCGTGCTGAGACACCACGTGATGATCGGGTGTGATAGGCTCTACGTTCAAATACAACGGGTGCAAAACAGTTGCGCACGCAGAATACTCAGGTTATACTTGACGAGCCTAGCATATACAGATATGGCCTCGGAACACGGAGACCGAAAGGTCGAGCGTGAATCATATAGTAGATATGATCAACATAGTGATGTTCACCATTGAAACTACTCCATCTCACGTGATGATCGGACATGGTTTAGTTGATTTGGATCACGTGATCACTTAGAGGATTAGAGGGATGTCTGTCTAAGTGGGAGTTCTTAAGTAATATGATTAATTGAACTTAAATTTATCATGAACTTAGTCCTGGTAGTATTTTGCAAATTATAGATCAATAGCTCGCGTTGTTGCTTCCCTGTGTTTATTTTGATATGTTCCTAGAGAAAATTGTGTTGAAAGATGTTAGTAGCAATGATGCGGATTGGATTCGTGATCTAAGGATTATCTTCATTGCTGCACAGAAGAATTATGTCCTTGATGCACCGCTAGGTGACAGACCTATTGCAGGAGCAGATGCAAACGTTATGAACGTTTAGCTAGCTCAATATGATGACTACTTGATAGTTTAAGTGCACCATGCTTAACGGCTTAGAATCGGGACTTCAAAGATGTTTTGAACGTCATGGACCATATGAGATGTTCCAGGAGTTGAAGTTAATATTTCAAGCAAATACCCGAGTTGTGAGATATGAAGTCTCCAACAAGTTCTATAGCTAAAAGATGGAGGAGAATCGCTCAACTAGTGAGCATGTGCTCAGATTGTCTGGGTACTACAATCGCTTGAATCAAGTGGGAGTTAATCTTCCAGATAAGATAGTGATTGACAGAATTCTCTAGTCACCATCACCAAGTTAGTAGAACTTCGTGATGAACTATAATATGCAAGGGATAACGGAAACAACTCCCAAGCTCTTCGTGATGATGAAATCAATGAAGGTAGAAATCAAGAAAAACATCAAGTGTTGATGGTTGATAAGACCACTAGTTTCAAGAAAAGGGCAAAGGGAAGAAGGGGAACTTCAAGAAGAACGGCAAGCAAGTTGCTGCTCAAGTGAAGAAGCCCAAGTCTGGTCCTAAGCCTGAGACTAAGTGCTTCTACTGCAAAGGGACTGGTCACCGGAAACGGAATCACCCCAAGTGATTGGCGGATAAGAAGGATGGCAAAGTGAACATAAGTATATTTGATATACATGTTATTGATGTGTACTTTACTAGTGTTTATAGCAAACCCTAAGTATTTGATACTAGTTCAGTTGCTAAGATTAGTAACTCGAAACGGGAGTTGCAGAATAAACAGAGACTAGTTAAGGGTGAAGTGACGATGTGTGTTGGAAGTGGTTCCAAGATTGATATGATCATCATCGCACACTCCCTATAATTTCGGGATTAGTGTTGAAACTAAATAAGTGTTATTTGGTGTTTGCGTTGAGCATGAATATGATTTGATCATGTTTATTGTAATACGGTTATTCATTTAAGTAAAAGAATAAATTGTTGTTCTGTTTACATGAATAAAACTTTATATGGTTACACACCCAATGAAAATAGTTCATTGGATCTCGATCTTAGTGATACACATATTCATAATATTGAAACCAAAAGATGTAAAGTTAATAATGATAGTGCAACTTATTTATGGCACTGCCGTTTAGGTCATATTGGTGTAAAGCGCATGAAGAAACTCCATGCTGATGGGATTTTGGAATCACTTGATTATGAATCACTTGATGCTTGCGAACCATGCCTTATGGGCAAGATGACTAAAACGCCGTTCTCCGGAACAATGAAGCAAGCAACAGATTTGTTGGAAATCATACATACCGATGTATGTGGTCCGATGAAAGGCTTACAGCAGGTATCATTATTTTCTGACCTTCACAAGATGATTTGAGCAGATATGGGGATATCTACTTGATGAAACATAAGTCTGAAATAATTGAAAGGTTCAAAGAATTTCAGAGTGAAGTGGAAAAATCATCGTAACAAGAAAAATAAAGTTTCTGCGATCTGATCACGGAGACGAATATTTGAGTTACGAGTTTGGTCTTCAATTAAAACAATGTGGAATAGTTTCATAGCTCACGCCACCTGGAACACCACAATGTTATGGTGTGTCCGAACGTCGTAACCGCGCTTTATTGGATATGGTGCGATCTATGATGTCTCTTATTGATTTACCATTGTCGTTTTGGGGTTATGCATTAGAGACAGCTGCATTCACGTTAAAAGGGCACCATCTAAATCCGTTGAGGCGACACCATATGAACTATGGTTTGGCAAGAAACCTAAGCTGTCGTTTCTTAAAGTTTGGGGTTGCAATGCTTATATGAAAATTTTCATCCTGATAAGCTCAAACTCAAATCAGAGAAGTGCGTCTTCATAGGATATCCAGAGGAAACTATTGGATACACCTTCTACCACAGATCCGAAGGCAAGACTTTTTTTTGCTAAATTCGGAAACTTTCTGGAGAAGGGGTTTCTCTTGAAAGAAGTGAGTGGGAGGAAAGTAGAACTTGACGAGGTAACTATACCTGCTCCCTTATTGGAAAGTAGTACATCACAGAAAACTGTTTTTGTGACACCTACACCAGTTAGTGAGGAAGCTAATGATGATGATCATGAAACTTCAGAACAAGATACTACTGAACCTCGTAGATCAACCAGAGTAAGATCCGCGCCAGAGTGGTACGGTAATCCTGTTCTGAAAGTTATGCTACTAGATCATGATGAAACCTACGAACTATGAAGAAGCGATGATGAGCCCAGATTCCGCAAAGTGGCTTGAAGCCATGAAATCTGAGATGGGATCCATGTATGAGAACAAAGTATGGACTTTGGTTGACTTGCCCGATGATCGGCAAACAATTGAGAATAAATGGATCTTTAAGAAGAAGACTGACGCTGATGGTAATGTTACTGTCTACAAAGCTCGACTTGTCGCAAAAGGTTTTCGGCAAGTTCAAGGGATTGACTACGATGAGACCTTCTCACCCGTAGCGATGCTTAAGTCCGTCCGAATCATGTTAGCAATTGCCGCATTTTATGATTATGAAATTTGGCAGATGGATGTCAAAACTGCATTCCTGAATGGATTTATGGAAGAAGAGTTGTATATGATGCAACCGGAAGGTTTTGTCGATCCAAAGGGAGCTAACAAAGTGTGCAAGCTCCAGCGATCCATTTATGGACTGGTGCAAGCCTCTCGGAGTTGGAATAAACGTTTTGATAGTGTGATCAAAGCATTTGGTTTTATACAGACTTTCGGAGAAGCCTGTATTTACAAGAAAGTGAGTGGGAGCTCTACAACATTTCTGATAAGTATATGTGAATGACATATTGTTGATCGGAAATAATGTAGAATTATTCTGTAAAGCATAAAAGGAGTGTTTGAAAGGAGTTTTTCAAAGAAAGACTTCGGTAAAGCTGCTTACATATTGAGTTTCAAGATCTATAGAGATAGATCAAGACGCTTGATAAGTTTTTTCAATGAGTACATACCTTGACAAGATTTTGAAGTAGTTCAAAATGGAACATTCAAAGAAAGAGTTCTTGCCTGTGTTACAAGGTGTGAAGTTGAGTAAGACTCAAAGCCCGACCACGGCAAAAAAATAGAAAGAGAATGAAAGTCATTTCCTATGCCTCAGTCATAGGTTCTATAAAGTATGCCATGTTGTATACCAGATCTATTGTATACCCTGCACTGAGTTTGGCAAGGGAGTACAATAGTGATCTAGGAGTAGATCACTGGACAGCGGTCAAAATTGTCCTTAGTGGAATAAGGATATGTTTCTCTATTATGGAAGTGAAAAAAGGTTCGTCGTAAAGGGTTACGCCGATGCAAGTTTGACACTAATCTAGATGACTCTAAGTCTCGATCTAGATACATATTGAAAGTGGGAGCAATTAGCTAGAGTAGCTCCATGCAGAGCATTGTTGACATAGAAATTTGCAAAATACATGAGGATCTGAATGTGGCAGACCCGTTGACTAAGATTCTCTCACAAGCAAAACATGATCACACCTTAGTACTCCTTGGGTGTTAATCACATAGCGATGTGAACTAGATTACTGAATCTAGTAAACCCTTTGGGTGTTGGTCACATAGCGATGTGAACTATGGGTGTTAATCACATGGTGATGTGAACTATTGCTGTTAAATCACATGGTGATGTGAACTAGATTATTGACTCTAGTGCAAGTGGGAGACTGAAGGAAATATGCCCTAGAGGCAATAATAAAGTTATTATTTATTTCCTTATTTCATGATAAATGTTTATTATTCATGCTAGAATTGTATTAACCGGAAACATAATACATGTGTGAATACACAGACAAACATAGTGTCACTAGTATGCCTCTACTTGACTAGCTCGTTTATCAAAGATGGTTATGTTTCCTAGCCATGGACAAAAGAGTTGTCATTTGATTAACGGGATCACATCATTAGGAGAATGATGTGATTGACTTGACCCATTCCATTAGCTTAGCACCTGATCGTTTAGTATGTTGCTATTGCTTTCTTCATGACTTATACATGTTCCTATAACTATGAGATTATGCAACTCCCGTTTGCCGGAGGAACACCTTGGGTGCTACCAAACGTCACAACGTAACTGGGTGATTATAAAGGAGCATTACAGGTGTCTCCAAAAGTAGATGTTGGGTTGGCGTATTTCGAGATTAGGATTTGTCACTCCGATTGTCGGAGAGGTATCTCTGGGCCCTCTCGGTAATGCACATCACATAAGCCTTGCAAGCACTGCAACTAATATGTTAGTTGTGAGATGATGTATTACGGAACGAGTAAAGAGACTTGCCAGTAACGAGATTGAACTAGGTATTGGATACCGACGATCGAATCTCGGGCAAGTAACATACCGATGACAAAGGGAACAACGTATGTTGTTATGCGGTCTGACCGATAAAGATCTTCGTAGAATATGTAGGAGCCAATATGGGCATCCAGGTCCCGCTATTGGTTATTGACCGGAGACGTGTCTCGGTCATGTCTACATTGTTCTCGAACCCGTAGGGTCCGCACGCTTAAGGTTACGATGACAGTTATATTATGAGTTTACATGTTTTGATGTACCGAAGGAGTTCGGAGTCCCGGATGAGATTGGGGACATGACGAGGAGTCTCGAAATGGTCGAGACGTAAAGATTCATATATTGGATGATATGGTTAGGCCAAGGGGTCAAGCCCATGAGGCTTTAGATCGGTGCAAAAGGAGTTTTGCGGAGTCCAGGGGGCCAAACGCCGGAGACCCTGGCGTCTGGCCCTGGGCCAGACGCCGAGGCCCATGGCGTCTGGGCCAGACGCCAAGGATTGTGGCGTTTGGTCCTGGAGTCCGAGTGGGACTCTTGCCTTTCGGGAAAAACCGACTTTGAGGAGGCTTTTGCTCCAAGTTTCGACCCCGGGGCTCAACATATAAATAGAGGGGCAGGGCTAGCACCAAAGACACAACAATTGATCCCTTGGATCTCTTAGCCGTGTGCGGTGCCCCCCTCCACCATAATCCACCTCGATAATATCGTAGCGGTGCTTAGGCGAAGCCCTGCGACGGTAGAACATCAAGATCGTCACCACGCCGTCGTGCTGACGGAACTCTCCCTCGACACTCGGCTGGATCGGAGTTCGAGGGACGTCATCGAGCTGAACGTGTGCTAGAACTCGGAGGTGCCGTAGTTTCGGTGCTTGATCGGTTGGGCCGTGAAGATGTACGACTACATCAACCGCATTGTGCTAACGCTTCCGCTTACGGTCTACAAGGGTATGTAGACAACACTCTCCCCTCTCGTTGCTATACATCACCATGATCTTGCGTGTGCGTAGGAATTTTTTTGAAATTACTACGAAACCCAACACAAACTTCTATTGGGGGCTTACGGATCAACCCAACATGGCACTTTGTGATTGGGCATTGGTTGGGTACTTGGCCCACCCTCCTGAAATTCAGGGGGCAAGTTTAATTTGTTGGGAGCACCCGACCCCGTAATGGTCCGTTGTTCTAGCATTTTTGCCACAAGGGTGATGGAACATCGGTTCGGCCACCCATTCATCGCTTTGTTCTGTTTCACGCTAGCCTCCATTATGATAGTCGTGGCTCAACTCAGTCCACATCGTGGTCCTTGCCACCGACAGCCACAAAATCAGCATTGTGGAGCTCATCGACGAGCTCCAAGCCACATCGTTGATTGCCATGCTCCTCATGCCCATCGTCGCCACCATCACCGACCAAACCTTCATCGCGTGAGTTCCTCCTCCCGTGCTACTTTGTGTTCATGCTCCACACCAAATCACTGCTACAGACACCCTCTATGGTTTTGTGCTATGAGGAAAAAATCTCACAAACATCGAGGCTATGGAGATGGGCATCAACGGAGTTATGTGCCCCTGGGGTGCCTCAGACAACAACCAAAGTCATCAAGCTCATCAGTGGTTCCCATTTGGTCTGTCTACAGTAAAGGAGGAGGAGAATAGAAGAAGTAGGAGAGAGAGAGAGATGAGATCGAGAATGGTGAATGGTCATGATCGGGATTGTCCATTTCTCGATGCATCTAACAAGTCTTAGGACCATAATCAGTTTGAGCAGGCTATTAATTTCAGGGATTGGGGTTTAGGCTTCTCTTCCCAAACAATTCATAGGCTTTATTTTATTTTTCTCTTTCTACATCACCAAAACTGGAAATGTCCATGGAGAACAATCACTCCTACAAACTACACATGCTTTATGGGCTAGCCACATACATGTACAACAAGTACACTTTGTGATACTGAAAATCCCAAACCTACGGATGTAATTTTTAATGTAGCAACTTTATATCTCTGTCCGGGATTAAAGGGTTGACAGGCTACCTCAAATCATCTATATTTCTTGGGACATTGCTTTTGCATTTTCCTCATACTCTTTGCTAGTCCCATGAGATGATTGGACATGCATACACATGTAGGATCAGGAAAGAAATATGTTTGTTGCATGCATGATATTGATTAAGGTATGCAAAATGGGAGAAAGAACACATGCAAAGCTTGAGGGGATACCGAAGGCCCGTGCTATTAAGACGGCTGAGTGCCTTGGTCCCCGAGAATCCTTTATCCGACCCAGTGAATCTGGACTACCAAAATAGGCTTTAGCCCCATATATATATAAAGCAACAACCAAGCATTACAATGGGGAAAAACATCAAGGATAGAAGATGCTAAAGAAACAACTAACAAGCTCCAAATGTACCAAGAACAAGCTTCAACATACAAGCTCGTAGCGAACTGCACATCATGCCATCGATGTGACTAAGACAAGTGACCAGGAAGACCACGCTCCACCAATTCCCATGAGGCCACTGCTCCTACCATTCGTTTCTATCCCTGAAGAAGGCCCCTGCCTTGTCGTCCTGGATCGAAGGACACCATGCCGTCGGTAGGTAGAACTGCTCAACTTTGAGCTTGCATGAACATGACCAGTAGGTTGCTGGGGAGGGCGATAGGCACGACGACCTCACATTGCGAAGAAAATCCCATACATCGTCACCGCCTCCGGCAAAGACCACAATGCCTACCGCAAGCTCCTCAGCAGGAACACTTGCTAAAGATCCACCGGCAATGCACTGCCCACATCGAAGCCTCGACCACCACCCCATAGTCCCAAGGGGGTGCCTTCAGGAAGAAACACGACATTGGAGCGTTGGAGCCATGCAATCTAAGAGATTTTTGGCTTTCATCCGGGACACGGAGGTGAAGGGTAGAGAATGGATCTCGATGCCACCTACAAGAAGAAGACTGACACTCAAAGCATCGCCGACATCATGACTGCCATTGCCAGTTCCGGTCAACCGGATCTAGAGCCCCCCCCCTCCCCCAGCCCAAACAACCTAACCAGCCTCCAGATCCGGCTATCCGAAGGCCGCCGGCATCTTGCATCGGTGGGGTAGGACGATGAACAAGGGAAGGGACCACCATCTTCAAATTGATGCCAAGGGACAACGAGGTGGCCCAAAACCGAGATCCACGCCTGTCGCAGCTTCCTACCCGCGCGGCCAAGAGCGATGCTCAACAACATCCACGCCAGCCATCCGTCGCCAGGATGGGGGCGCACTCCTTACTGCCGCTGCCATCTCAGATCCGAGCGCTCCATGGGTAGACCACCACCACACATCCCAACACGCACCTGTCGGCGCATCATGCCGGCGGAAACCCCCACACCACCGTCTGGGAGGAGGAATACGGCCTCGCCACCGCTAGTGTCGCAGAGGTTTCACGCGGCGACACCTGCCGACGGTGATGAGAAGAGGGGGGCATTGCTCTCGGTGCTAGGGTTTGGCCCCGGGTCTCCGCGGAGCGACACGAATGTCTCTCTCCATAAATCTGGACTGATGTAGCAGCAAGGAGACTTTACTTTGGAGCATCAAGTAGTAGGTGCATGCTTGATGGCCCGATCCTTAATGAGAACCACACAATTCGCGGTAGAATTAGAATTGAGGATGACCGGTCAAAACCGGAGATCCGCGCAAACTCCAAAGTGCCCGGGCAACCGATCGGCAGCCTTCCAACGTTGAGTGACCCGGACTCCCTCTTTTGACCTTTTCCTCGCACTTTCTGCGAGTTGCGCCTCGGCCTCGTGCCCCCGGTGCAACATCCCCAAAGTTCCCCGGAGCAAAACTCGCAAGGCGCACACGGCCGGGTGGCCAATCTAGCTAGCAGGGAGCGTGTGATCACCGCGCGCGAGGGCTCCCCCGTGCCGTGCCGTGCCATGCGCCAAGATGGCCTCCACCGTAGCGCCCTTGAACGCCGACGTCGACCTGCCGACGAACGTGACGGCGCAGACCCACAATGCGACGGCGTCCAAGATCACCAACATGGTGGTGTGCTACTCGCCCATGATGATCACCACCAACGGCATCTGGCAGGGCGTCAACCCGCTCGAGTTCTCCCTCCCGCTCTTCATCCTCCAGGTCGCCGTCATCGTCATCACCACCCGCGTCCTCGTGCTCCTCCTCAAGCCCTTCCGCCAGCCCCGCGTCATCGCTGAGATCCTCGCCGGCGTCGTGCTCGGGCCGTCCCTCATGGGCCAGATGGACGGCTGGGGCAACATGGTGTTCCCGCAGCGCAGCCTGCTCACGCTCGAGACGGTGGCGCACCTCGGCCTGCTCTACTTCCTCTTCCTCGTCGGGCTGGAGATGGACCTCGACGTCATCAAGCGGTCCGGCAAGAAGGCGCTGTTCGTGGCCTTGGCCGGGATGGCGCTGCCCTTCTGCATCGGCACCGCCACGTCCTTCATATTCCGGCACCAGGTGTCCCGGAACGTGCACCAGACCTCCTTCCTGCTCTTCCTCGGCGTCGCGCTCTCCGTCACGGCGTTCCCCGTGCTCGCCCGCATCCTCGCCGAGACCAAGCTGCTCAACACGGAGCTCGGCCGCATCGCCATGTCGGCCGCCATCGTCAACGACATGTGCGCGTGGATCCTGCTCGCGCTCGCCATCGCCATCACGGAGGTGGACAGCACGGCGCTGTCGTCCCTGTGGGTGCTCCTCTCCGGGGTGGTCTTCGTGCTCATATGCTTCTACGTCGTGCGCCCAGCGATGTGGTGGCTCATTCACCGCATCCCCGAGGGCGAGAGCATCAGCGACATGGACGTGTCGCTCATCCTTGCCGGCGTCCTGCTTGCCGGTGTCTGCACCGAGGCCATCGGCATCCACTCCGTCTTCGGCGCCTTCATCTACGGCCTGGTCATCCCGAGCGGGCCGCTCGGCGTCACGCTCATCGAGAAGCTGGAGGACTTCGTCACCGGGCTCCTCCTCCCGCTCTTCTTCGCCATCAGCGGCCTGCGCACCAACATCACCAAGGCGCGCGACCCTGTGACCGTTGGCCTGCTCGTGCTCGTGTTCGTCATGGCCAGCTTCGCCAAGATCATGGGCACCATCATCATCGCGGCGCTCTACACCATGCCGTTCCGTGAGGGCATCGCCCTCGGATTCCTCATGAACACCAGGGGGCTCGTGGAAATGATCATTCTCAACATTGGGAGAGACAAGCAGGTAGGCACACGGTCACACCGTCACACGCACAGCAAATTTCCCCCAATATCTATGTCAGCCATTGATCAGGTTAAGCATGCATAGGTGTTGGATGACGAGTCGTTTGCGGTGATGGTGATGGTGTCGGTGGGGATGACGGCGCTGGTGACGCCGATCGTGACGAGCTTGCACAAGCCGCCGCGGCGGCTCGTCGGGTACAAGCGGAGAAACCTACAGCGCATCAGGCACGACAGCGAGCTCCGGATGCTGGCCTGCGTGCACACCACCCGCAACGTGCCGTCCATGCTGTCGCTGCTGGAGCTTTCGAACCCGAGCAAGCGCTCCCCCATCTTCATCTACGCGCTCCACCTCGTCGAGCTCACCGGCCGAGCCTCCAACATGCTCGCCGCCGCCGCCGCCTCCGCCTCCGCCTCGACAAATAGCCGGTCAGGCTCCTCTGCCTTGCCGGCTACGACGGAGCACATCTTCAACGCATTCGAGAACTACGAGATGCACACTGGTCAGTAGTCAGTACATACATTTCGTAAGGCTGCATGTCTACGTACGCTGACACGGAGCATGCACGGTGCTTTGTGCGACGCAGGTGGTGTCTCCATCCAGACGCTGGCGGCCGTGTCGCCGTACCAAACGATGCACGACGACGTGTCTGTGCTCGCGGAGGACAAGCACGTCTCGCTCATCGTCGTCCCTTTCCACAAGCAGCAGACGGTGGACGGCGGCATGGAGCCCATCAACACGTCCATCCGCGGGTTCAACGAGAGCCTCCTGTCCGCGTCCCCGTGCTCGGTCGCCATTCTCGTGGACCGCGGCCTCAGCGCCGCCGCGGCGCGCATGGCCGACGAGCACCGCCTGGTGCTCTTCTTCTTCGGCGGGCCGGACGACCGCGAGGCGCTCGCCTACGCGTGGAGGATGGTGGAGAACCCCAGCGTCAGCCTCGCCATCGTAAGGTTCCTCCCGCCGGACTACCGGGAGAGATCCTTCTCCAGCCCCACCTACCGGTCGGCCGCCACGGCGGACTCGCGCGCGATCAACATCGGCACGGAGGGCAAGACCGAGCTGGAGATGGACGAGGAGTACCTGGGCGAGTTCCGCGATCGCAACCACGGCAACGGCGCCATCACGTACGCGGACAAGACGGTGGCCAACAGCGAGGAGACGGTGGCGGCCATCCGGAGCATGGACAGCAGCACGCACGAGATGTACATCGTGGGCCGGCGCCCCAGCGAGGCCGGGTCGCCGATGACGTCGGCGCTGGAGGACTGGATGGAGTCCCCGGAGCTGGGGCCCATCGGCGACATGCTCGTGTCGTCGGACTTCTCCATGGGGGTGTCGGTGCTGGTGGTGCAGCAGTACGTGGTGGCCGGGGCGCCCGTGGCCGCCGCGGCGCCGGCCGCCAGCGTCGACCCGGTACGCCAGTACCTGAGCAACGCTAACGTGCATCCGGCCACGGGGCTCGCGGGGTACCAGACGATCCCGGCGTCGTCGGCGGCCAATAGCTGGTCTAGTGGCGCCGTAGGCTTCTGAGGCGCTTAGGGTCTTCGATGTTGGAATTTCTGTACTGTGTAGGATTAGTTGTATCGTGACTTGGCAATGCATGGAACGTGCGTGAAGGCTGAGACTATTGTCTTCTGATCGAAGCCTGCTAGCCAGTCGGTTTCCAAGTGATCACTCTAGCTAGACAAATTAGTCAGATTAGATTAGTACTGTTGTATCAGATTCATTGGAGTTAATTGCAGGAAAGTCTCTTTTTTTTTTTCAAAATTCACCGCGTGTTGCGTAACTCATTTGCAGAAAACACTGATCGAGGGATGGCGTTTTAAGCGTGTTTATAACGAGCTTTGCTAGAGCTACAGACAAGACTTACCGACTAAGTGCTACAGGCTGATGTACCATACACTAATTGGAAACAGTGGACCCATAATTGAAAATCAGGGAGGAAGTGATTGGCGAGGTGTAGAATTTTCCGTTTATAACAGATGGGACCAAGTTGTCATAGTTGACTTCGTAAAAGAAAATTGCTACATGTACGCGATGAATAGTCTACTCTCTCTTTTCAAATCTTTTTTAACTTAGACACCTCTCAATAAAAAAACGCAATCAAATCTCTTTTTGACTTAGACACCCCTCAATCAAAAATAAAAAACGCAATCAACCACCACGCCCCCCCCCCCCGGTGTGTACACTCCAGCGCGTCCATGGGCTCTCATCGCCGGCGAGGGGCGGCGCCGTCGGGCTGGAGGCCGCCGACCAGCCACACGTGTCGCGCGCTCCCCCCTCGTACAACGACTGCTGCATCAAGTAGCTCGGCCGGTGAGCAATGCTACCCCATACTACCGAAGTGCATGCTCCATCTCGACGACCTCGGCCGATGGAGTGGCCGGCGAGCAGTGCCATATCGGCCTTGAAGGCATGGCAACATCCTGGCCCTGCCACCAGCCGTGGATGTCATATGGGGTGGAGTTAGCCCAGTGGCCGCCCCGAGCCATCTTGGTACACTGTAGCATATTTGTACAGTAAGCTGCTACATTATACATTGCGTTTGGGCATCATCCCCAGGCCTAAGCCTTGGGGGCCTGGATCCGCCCCTGGATGTCGTGGTCGTGCCGTGCGCCGACGAGTTCTGTGCTCCCCTTCTCGGTCGTTTCCCTCCTCTTCATATCATGGGGTGGCTGCAACCGACCGATAATGGCAAGATCCGGTTGCCCTCCTCCACCGGCGAGATCTAGCTGCCCTCCTCCAGTGTCTTGGTGCGTAGATGAGGAGGACGCCAGGAAACGAAGAAGACGTAGTACACTAATTCAACGCGCGCACGTGGCAATTTTTTTGCCAAGTCAGCTCTTACAATCAGGCCCCGGCCCACCTGTCGGGAAAATGCTAAAATGGACCAAATCCCTCGACCAATGTTTTTTGCAAATGAATTACACAAATATGCTGTTAATTTTGCAAAACATAGGGAGCAAGTAGTTTTGTCCAATCCTAACCACAAATGTAGTAGTCTCCAGCAATTAACTCGATTAATTGAGTTAGTGCTCACACGACCTTGTTGCCGGGTTTTTAGCTGCCTATGTTGTTCTTTCTGTCATGGAACTAGAGGTCAACATTATTTTTTTGGTCGATCAAATAAGTACTTGCCAATATTTAGGTGATCATTCTTTGAACCAGATAAATCAGTCAGATTTATCAGTACTTCCCAACCCAAAAATGTAGCTTAGTGATAATGCAAGCGGGTAATCCATGTTTGAGCCCATGTGCATATGCTCCTGATGAACGGTAAATTGAAGGGAAATGACAAAAGAAAATTAATTTTCCATTTACATCCAAGATGCTCGAGTTTTCTAGGAGTGTGAAAATTTTCATGCTCAAATGACATTTCGAAGAGCTCATGCCAAAAAATAATAAATCAAATCTAAACGGTGTAGCTTTTCTCAGGATCATTCACCCCCTCTAGAAGATTCTCAATGTTGCATCTTAGCGATGGATCCTTTGACCAATCCCGACCCACACGTCCACCTGCTAGATTTCTATGTTCGCGGATGATGTTGGCATTTTCCCTAACCAGGACAAAGGCGAGCTACGTGTGATCTCCGCCATTCTCCCAACCTAAGGTGAGGCTAGCGGGCTCGTCGCCAACCTCCCAAAGTCTGAATTGTTCCTGATTCCCTGGGAGGGTTTTGACCTTCAGGACATCTTGTCTGCCTTCCCAGCTCATATTTCCTCCTTACTCGAAAAATACTTGGGTCTACCCCTGCATTCTACCATCTCTGAAAAATTAGCCTCCAACCATTCATTAACACACTCGGTTCTAGATTGTCTCGCTGGAAAGGAAAGAATCTCACGAAGCCTAAACATGTCACCTTAGCCGATGAGTGATATTTTTACACTCATTCACCCTTAGTTTAAACCGAGATATTCACTCTGATATTGCTACTAATGACTAATGAATGCAAAGGATTTCACAAATCCTATCTTTGATGTGTTTCCACAGGAAATTGACTTAAAAGGGAAGAAATCACGTGTGAACATGGAAAGGAATGGAAATGAAGAAAAAAGGAATTAGCATGAGGCGTTCTAGAGGAAACAACGCGGAAGACAACATTCCATATGACCGCGCGTGATCGTATGAATGGTCGTATGGCGTGGATCCCGAGGCAGATCATCCACATGAATAACTCTTATAAAGGGGACCCCATCAAATTGTCAACAAGAGAGCATCGAATGAAGCCAGAACAAAACCATCTTCATCATCTCTCGTCAACCCTAGCCGCCATTTCATCTCCCTAGCTGCCATCACCACCATAGTTCAACTCCTTCTAATTCATACTTGTAATCGTGCATAGCACAAGGCAGCCATTGTAAGACATATCTGCAACCAATCAATCTTCTTCAATGTTTTCTTCTTGCGATCTGATCTCCATGTGTGAGTGATACGTCTCCAAGTATCTATAATTTATGAAGTATGCATGCCATGTTTACAACTATGGTTTTGGTATGATTTGCATGGAACTAACCTGAACTGACACTATTTTCAGCAGAACTACTGTGGTGTTGTTTTTTGTGCAGAAATAAAAGTTCTGCAAATGCAACGAAACTTTTTGATGATTTTTTTGGAACAAAAGAGGCACTAGAAGCTTCATGGGAGGACCGGAAGGTGAAGGAGGTGAGCACAAGACACATGGGCACGCTCAGGTGGGTTGTGCCCACCTCAAGGCCTATCTTCATGTGATTCCAACGCTGAAAAATCCTATAAATAGAGAAACCATCAGAAATAACTCTAGATCAGAAGTTTCACCGCCGCAAGCCTCTGTAGACACAAAAGGCCAACCGAGACCCTATTTCAGCACCCTACCAGAGGGGGAAATCATCACCAGTGGCCATCTTCATCATCCCGGCGGCCACCATGATGAGGAGGGAATAGTCCACCCACGGGGCTGGGGGTTTGTACCAATAGCTATGTGTTTAATCTCTCTCTCTTTCTCTCTCTCTCTCTCTCGCATGTTCTTGAGATGTCACGATCTTGATATATCACGGGCTTTGTTAATATAGTTGGATCATATGGTGTTTTTACCTCTCTATCTGTTGTGAATTGAGTTTCCCTTTGAGTATTCGTTTTATCATATTGAATACTTTTATGTATTTGAGAGCACTTGATGTATGTCTTGCTATGAATACCCGTGGTGACAATGGGGTATCATATTGATTCACTTGATATGTGTTTCAGCGCTCAACTTGCGGATTCCTGAGGTGACATTGGGGTAATCTATGCATAGGGGTTGATGCATGTTCTCGTCTTTATTTCTCCGGTAGAAGTCTTGGGGCACTCTTTGAGGTTCTTTGTGTGGATTGAGTATTATTTATCTGAAATTGTTTGATGCATATTGTACAATCAACTCACGGATACTCGTGGTGACATTGGAGTATCTAGGTGACATTAGAGTTGGTTGATGTGTATCATATGGTGTTATTTCAGTACAAACTCTTGGATAGATCGATTGGTGTTATTTTAGTATGAACTCTTGGAAATATTGATTGGAAAGAATAAATTTGAGGTGGTTTCGTACCCTACAAAAAAATTCTTCTTATGTTCTCCGCTAGATAGGAACTTTGGAGTGATTCTTCATCACACGTTGAGGGATGGTTATATGATCCAATTATATTAGCATTGTTGAGAGATTGCACTAGCGAAAGTACGAACCCAAGGCCTCATTTTCAAGCATTACAATACCATTTGTGCTCCGTTTTATCAATTGCTACCTTGCTGTTTTTTATTGTTCCTATTACAAAAATCAATATCTGCTATCATTACTACACTTGTATCACCACCTCTTTGCCGAACTAGTGCACCAATACAAATTATCATTGTATTTGGTGTGTTGGGGACACACGAGACTTTTTATTATTTGGTTGCAGGGTTGTTTGAGAGAGACCATCTTCATCCTACACCTCCAATGGATTGATAAACCTTAGGTCATCCACTTGAGGGAAATTTGTTATTGTCCTACAAAACTCCGCGTTTGGAGGCCCAACACGAGTCTGCAAGAACAAGTTGTGTAGTAGACATCATGCTCTTTTCTGGCGCCGTTGCCGGGGAGGTGAGTGCTTGAAGGTATATCTTTAGATCTTGCAATTGAATCTTTTATTTTCTTGTTTATGACTAGTTTGGTTTATAAAAAACTACAAAAAATGGAATTGAGGTGGTCTCATATTGTTCATCTTTATAATGTCTTTCTTGAATACGATGGATCGGAAAATTGTGCTCAATTGATAGAAGAAGAATTCAATAAATTGTTTGGCACCAAATCTTTGAATGATGAGCATGATTACAATGTTGCTAGTATGAACTATTTGAA
Organism: Triticum aestivum; assembly: GCF_018294505.1. NCBI lineage: Eukaryota > Viridiplantae > Streptophyta > Magnoliopsida > Poales > Poaceae > Triticum > Triticum aestivum. The sequence goes on from NC_057800.1 coordinate 588,069,937, forward strand.
TATCCATGATGCTAGTGATATGCAAAGCCATAAGCTTGGGGATGCTATGTTTGATGAAGATGATATTTTTGTCCCCCAAGTTTTGATGAGAAAAATTATTATGATGATAGCACGCCTCCTATTTATGATGATTATATTGATGAAAGTGGGTTTAGAAGAGTGTCAACTCTAGGTAGTATTGATCCCACTATTTTGGAGAGTGTTGAATCTTATATTGTTATAATTATGAAAGTGGATTTGGAGAGGTCGTGGCTTTATTTAGTGATGAATCCACTATTTTGGAAGAGGTTTCAATTGACTATGATAAAAAAGTTGCTACCTATGATGATTATGGTGATGACATGTATGCTATATTGAATAATGATAACCATGAAACTTGTCGTCATGATTTTAATTTTTCAATCACATGATAGTTATTTTGTTGAATTTGCTCCACCACTATTGATGAGAAGAAATTTGCTTATGTGGAGAGTAATAAATTTTTTATGCATGAGAATGATGAAAAGAATGCATTATGTGATAGCTATATAGTTGAATTCATTCATGATGCTACTGAAAATTATTATGAGAGAGGGACATATGCTTCTACATATCTTAATAATATCAAGTTTCCTCTCTATGCATGTGTTGAAAGTTTTGAAATATTGCTTGTTTTGCCTTCCTATGCTAGTTGATTCTTGCTCCAAAAAATTATTTGCTCACAAAATACCTATGCATAGGAAGTGGTTTAGGCTTAACCGTTCTTACAATGTGTTTCATGATGCTCTTGTTATGTTTCAATTATTATCTTTTATGTGAGCATCATTGAAATCATCATGCCTAACTAAAAAGGCATTAAAGAAAAGAGCTTGTTGGGAGACAACCCAACACTTTTACCTAATGTTTTTGTGTGTTCACATGATTAAGCTATTGTAGTAATCATGTTTAATAGCTTTTGTTTCAATAAAGTAACAAGTAAATCCTTTGGGATAGTGTGGATGATAGTTGACTTGATTCTGTGCAAAAACAAAAACTTTTGCGCCTAATAACAGAATTGTTAAAATTCATAGGAGCGTGAAAAAATTCTGAATTTTTGACACATGATTGATATAAAAATTTACTACGTTGTCCTAGTTTTTCAAATATTTTGGAGTAACAGAAGTATGTCCATTGTCCAGATCATTACAGACTGTTCTGTTTTTGACAAATTCTATTTTCAATGCATAGTTTGCTTGTTTCCTAGTTTCTATGGCTTATATTGCTCAATATAAATTGTGGAAATGATAAGGTACAGTAGGCATTGTGTGAGAACAATTATGGATCTTGTCTTGACAGTACCAAAGTGAATGATTTGCTCTTTATCATACTAACCGATCTCACGAAGTTCCGTTAAGTTTTGTGTGATTGAAATTTTCAAGTTTTGGGTGAGATATCGATATGAGGCGAATAAGGAGTGACAAGACCCTAAGCTTGGGGAAGCCCAAGGCACCCCAAGGTAATATTCAAGGAAGATCCAAGCAACTAAGCTTGGGGATGCCCCAGAAGCCATCCCCTCTTTCGTCTCCAACATTACCGGTAACCTTACTTGGAGCCATATTTTTATTCGTCACATGATATGTGTTTTTCTTAGAGCATCATTTTATTTTATTTTTATTTGCTTCATGCTATTTAGAATAATGTTTTTCTTCTTTCATTTCAATAAAAGTGGCAAGTATAGCCTTTACCATGCTTATTTTGCAAGTCTATACGTGCTGTTTTGAAAATAGAAAGTTTTCTATCATTGTCTGAATGTCAGAACATAATAAAATCTTGAAATTTTTACACAGTAAGCTATGATAAATTTTCTACATTATGGTAAATTTTCATAATTTTTGGAGTTAAAGAAGTATGAATCTTCTTGCATCCTTTATAGATTGTCCTGTCAGAACGAACGGCAGCTTGCCTGGCAAGGCAAGGCGAGTTAGAACCAGAGTCGGTCACGTTGTATGACCCGACCTGGACTCTTGTAAGCCCAAGGCCTCGACCTGTGTATATAAAGGCGAGTCCCTGCGGTGGGTTAAACTTAAGTTACAATCAATCGATAGCTAGGTTAAGCGATTCCGCTCCCTTGTAATTGATACTCAATCAATACAACACAAAGCATGACGTAGGCTATTACCTCGTTGGTGAGGGGCCGGACCTGGGTAAACTCGTGTATCTCGTCCCACTCAACCCCTTTAAGCTAATCACCGCAGCCATGGCCTCGCACCTAAGTCCTTTCACGAGGGCATCCGCTGTGACAAAACTACGACAGTTGGCGCCCACCATGGGGCCAACGCATGGTGGTTTCGAGTTCTTGAAGGGCTCTTTCCCAGGTATCAAGGGATATACCATTTGCAGGATGACTAAGAGTCGCCACGGAAAGCTCTACATCGACGATGCTGGCTGGGGCCCTGAGGCCGACTCAATAGAGTATGGGTACGGGGTCCCCTTTGGCGGGATTCATGTCTTCATTGGCAAGATTGGCGGATCAGAGCTTGAGCCGGACATCTGCACTGACATCATCGAGTCGGCTCGGTGCATGCAACCCGCCCGGGTTCAACCCGGCTGAAAGAGTGTCTTTGTCGGTTTCGCGCATGGCACGGAGCTCGCAGAAGATTTTGTATCTGGAGGAGAGACTCTCATCTACTCAGGTGAGGAGTCCTCAACTGGAGAGGTGGAATCGATCTATCAGCTTCCAGACGAGGGGCTTGGGGGCTATTCCAATGGTGACAGTATTCCGGAGCCCTATGAGCCTCCATGCCGGCCTGCTTTCTTCCTGGCTAGTACAGGGCCAGCTCTTAATTCATCAACAACTATGACCATGACATCGGGTTCAACTGCTGCTATGGCGACTGGTGCTGGCGGCTCAGATAGGCCACCGGCTCAAGTCTTATCTGATCTCTTGGGCACCCTGACAACTTTGCTAGCGACAGAAGTTACTGTGATGAATCAAGCATAGTGTAATGTAGAGATTGTGAAGATTCAGTAGGAGATCACCAAGGCCCAGGAGGATATCAACACTGAGAATACCAGGATGGCTGTGGAACGGGCTCCGATCGCGGCCGAGTCAGAGCGCGTGAGGACGGAAGCTTGACGTTTAAGTCTGGATCAGAATGCCTCTAACGCAGTTCTTCGTAGGAGGCACCAAACCCGCTTGCCTTTGCATTATGAGCCCATGAATCTATTTAACAGGGAGGAGCGGGTGCTTAACCCTCCCCCCAATCAAACACCGCCTCAACGTTTTATGACGCCACCACCAGGGAACTTTTCTAACCCGGTGGATAACATGTTAGTAGCGGCGACTCGGCTCGCGGCTATTCCAACTGACGATGAGTCACCAGTTGCGGTGGAGACCCGGAACACGATTGAACTTCTTCAGACGGCTGTTGCATAGCAAGCAACTTATACTTATAGCCGTGATTGTGTGCACTCGACTCCCCGCACAAATCGTAGTTAGAGCCGGCGGATTGAGTCGCCTGTAGTTTCCAGCAGCAAACAGCGTCGGAACCCGCTGTTGGTGTCAAAACCGGCAGATCTCGAGTAGGGGGTCCCAAACTATGCGTCGAAGGATCGATGGTAATAGGAGACAGGGGACATGATGTTTGCCCAGGTTCGGGCCCTCTTGATGGAGGTACTACCCTACTTCCTGCTTGATTGGCTTTGATGAGTATAGAGGTTACAAGAGTTGATCTACCTCGAGATCATATGTTGTGGTCTAAACCCTACAGGTATGATGAGTAATGTCATAATAATCTACCGACTAGCCTGGCCTCAGCTTATATAATGTACCAGAGGCCTAGGATAACAAGCGTCCTAGTCGAATACGCCGGTGGAGAGGAGTCCTTGTCTTGATCACCAAGTATTGTGGAATCTTCCTCGTGTATACATCGGCTGTCAGAACTGGCCCATGAGCATACGACCATGGGGCTCCTCGACCCAATCCAACTGATTGGGAGACGACGTGGTGAGTACCCTCTAGTCCAGGACACCGTCAGTAGCCCCCTGAACCGGTCTTCAAGTTGGGGACGCTTCTCGATTCTTCCGAACTGTTCTTCATCTTCAGTCGTCGGTCTTGAAAACTGGTTCAACAAATCTTCCCATCTTCGGTCTTGAGGATCGCCGAAGTAAATCCGAAGAGTTTACATGTCGAGTATCCAAGGAGCCCCTTTAAGTTCTTGGCCTTTATCAATGCCTTGTTATTTTTATGCCACACCTCGGGTTTGAAGTTGTTCTCGGGTGGCAGCGTCCTCTTGCATCCGAGCTCCAACGCCAGACTGCATTCAAGGTATATTTTGCAGCCGAGCACCAACGCCGGACCGCTTTCGAGCTCCAACACCGGAATGTCCAACGCCGGACTATGTCCAAGCTCCAACGCCGGACTGTATCCGAGCTCCAACGCCGGACTATATCCGAGGTGTCATAAATCACCTTGGTTCAAAAAAGTTGAAGGAGTTTAGACGATCTTAATGCCGAAAATGCTCTCTATGGAACCAACCACTAGCGCCCGAGCTTTATGCCGGACTGCTTCCGAGGTGGTGCACCACCCCGACGGCGGGCCGATTTTTTGTCAATATTTTTGATTGGTGCAATTTATTCTCTACCGAGATATATAGCCAATAGCCCTCAAGGTGTGTATCGGTCTAAAACCCGAGATGCACCTGAAGGATGACATAAGACCGCTGATCCCAGTAGCCCCTAGGACTCAGGTTGATTCACAAAATCGGCCTGAGGATCAACTCCTAGCTCAACAGAATACTTCTGGACACAAAAAGTGATGTGCAAATTCCTCTAGACTCAGGTTGGGTGCAGTCAACTAACCTGAGGATCATAATCTCCTCGAAAGCTATATTGCACTTTAAATTTTCTGCATTGGATTGTCAATGAAGTAGCCCCCGAGACACTGGTCGGGTGGCAAACCAGATCAAGGGATCAATACGCCCCTTTCAGTATTAGTGAATGATAAGCCCGAAGCCCAGTAGCCCCGGGGCCTTAATGTGGGCATAGGTGGCCGAATTAAGGATCGATATCTAGAGTAAAACCACAAATTATGTGTAATGATTCTATGTATCCAAGTACTTTACATCATTAATGCTCGGATCCGCATTGTACAAAACTTTGTTGACCGACCATCAGCTTCAACCTCCTCAGCAAGAAGCCGGGGAGTGTTTGTCCTACTTTATAAAGCCGTTATAAGGGCAAAGATTTATGGAAAACAAGGCAATCCGGCCATACGGTTTTATAAACAAAGGTACGCAGAGAGATATGTTATATTACTTAATGTAAGAAACATCTTCCAAGGAAAATAGTCCCGCTATTGGTTCCTTTCTTTGGGTCTTCATGCTTATCATGATCATGAAACCTCACTTCGATCAATGTGGGAGGAAAATATTGAGGATTTAGTTCGGGGAAAGATCCCGAACTCTGTGGTATTAATGAACCAAAATTTGTACTTCTGTCGTTGCCGACCAATGTGATCCTTTAAGATCGCTAGATTTCGGCTTCATCCAGTCTGAGGTACTAACTCGGATGACCCGGTAGTAACAATCATAGAGGTGCACCCTTTACCGCCTAGCCGAACAATCAAGAACGTAGGGGTAAGCACAGGAGCCAGGCAACCCAGCTTGGCAAAAATCTTAAGTCAAATTGATGCATATTTATGGCTTTATAACAATGATTACGGAAGGCAGTCCTTGTATATTAAATACAAACGTCGATGATATATTTATTTTGACTCCGTTGCGACCACTTATCACTTGATAGTGGCCCATCGTTGGCTTCTACCCCTTTGTAGATACTATGCAGGGTGTCTCCGCAATAAAAAGACAACCCTTAGCCGACGTCTCGGTGCCCGAAGGCGGTTGTGTGAGGAGAAACGAGGCAATCAGATATGCGGGCTTTATAACTTTCACTTAGTCATAGGAGCTTTTAAACTAGGGAAGCTAGCTACGGGCCCCCGGTTAGTGTTCGGTGACAGTCGAGGTCAAGCCGTAAACACTTCGGCCAATGTTATGATCGACCCATCATTTAACATAGCCATCAGATCGCTGACCAGTTTACGCTTATTGTGACAGTGAGTTTTCGGCTTTCTCCATTGAGGTGCTTACCCATGCGAGCTGGAAGCACAATCGCAGTGGTTATCCCTTTGCACACCTAGCCGAACAACGCGGAACATAGGAGGCAAGCACAGGAGCCGGGCAACCCAACTATTTTACCGAAGACACAATTTGAAACCGATGCATATATAGCAATATCCGAGAATGTTTTTGCCGAATCTCTAAAGGTGTCCAGCGTTGTACTGCGATACTTATGCTAGAAACATACAAATAGTTTAAAAGTGCCATAATCTTGGAAAACCAAAAAACGTCAGTAAAAACTTGATGTCCGAACAAGATCAAGTGTTCGGTGCCAATCCGAAAATTGGAAAAAATAACAAATTGTGCTTCTGTCGTGCTTTAACATGACACATCTGATCTCATCACTTCAAGCTGGCTAGCCTACAGCTTCAAGCTCCTTATCCCAAAGGCGGAGTACTTCTTCGAGGCCAGTTTAGCGAACTAAATTCGAGTGGCTTTTTAGAGAGAAGACAGGCTATCCGGCTATTGACCATACACTTGAGTCGGAAAAGGAGCGGTAGAAAAAGACTTCGCAACGACCAAGAAGAAAACACATTTACTATAAAACAACTCATATAAATTTTAAGAGCCCCCAAGTGACTTGGGTAAAAGAATTTTATGTATAGTGATTGTATGTACCGATGTACTCATATATATCTGTGTTCACCCGAACTTTAAACGTGTCTTAACCGACCGTCCGCTTCTCCCTCTTCGGTCAAGGACCGAAAAGTATCATGTACTCCACCTGTCGAAAGCATCGACGGTGTTTCCGATAACCAGGCAATCAGGCCATAAGGCTGTAGCTGACAAAGCGCGCTGTTAAAACTGTGTTAAAACTATGTTAAAACTGCTATGCCTCTCTCTTTATATCGTAGACTTGATTTGAATAAGTTGACACCTACTGAAATATCTTTGCAAATGGCTGATAAATCAACTGCTATACCTGTCGGTATTTGTGAGGATGAGCTTGTTGTGGTTGCAAACGTTACTATTTTAACGGACTTTGTTATTCTTGATATTCTCGAGGACGATAGTATGTCTATTATTCTTGGAAGACCCTTTTTGAATACTGCAAGGGCTATTATTGATTGCAACAAAGGCAATGTCACTTTTCATGTTAATGGTAATGAGCATATGGTACACTTTCCGAGGAAACAACCTCAAGTTCATAGTATCAATTCTATTGGAAAAATTTCATCAATTATTTTTGGAGGTTTTGAATTTCCTCTTCCTACTGTCAAGAAAAAATATGATATTCTTATTGTTCGAGATGTGCATATCCCTGTTGAGGTAACCTAGTGTGATTCGAAAATTCTCCAGTTCCATGTTATTCGGAATGAGTTTGTTAACAAGACTTGATCAACCATGTTAATGGATTCCTTTTGATGATCATGAGATGGATGAAGTTAGAAAGCACAACCTTCTGTACCCTCCTTTTACTTTCTGTTATTTATATTAAATAAAATAAAAATAGTATTTCTTGTCTGCTATCTGAATTATCCATGCAATATAAAAATACCCTGAAAATAAAAGTTCTCCAAATGCCTTGAAATTTAAATATGATTTTTTCTGGAATATTTAAGAATATTTGGCACTGAGAACACAGCAGGGGGCATCCACCTGGCCACGAGGGTGGAGGGCGCGCCCTACCCCCTAGGCGCGCTCCCTACCTCGTGGGCCAACGGTGGCCCTCCTCCACTTATTCCTGCACCCACACACTCCTTCTTCCTCCCACAAACACCATTATCCAGCTCAAGCACGAGTTCTAACACATTTTGCTGTGATTTTCAATCTCCTTGCTCAAAGCACCTCTCACAAAACTGCTTTAGGGGATTGTTCCTTGGTATGTGACTCCTCCATTGGTCCAATTAGTTTTTGTTCTAGTGCTTTATTCATTGCATATTTTTGCTGCTTAGGTGACCCTGTTCTTGAGCTTGCATGTCAAATTTATATGGTCAAAAGTAGTTTTGGTGCATGATATTGCCTCTAGGCACTTGTAGGAGTAGTTGCTATCGATTTTGTTGAGCTTGGATCACTTTTATTTGAAGTTACTAAAAATTTCAGAAATTTTTCAGAGGGGGAAATATGCTTAGGAAAATGTACCAAGGTGGTTCTTCAAGGAAGCAAGGACCCAGGCTTGCAATGCGTTATGCTGACAATGAGCCACCAAGGAACGCTCCAGTGCGGCCCTGTGAATTGCCTTTAGAGGACTTTATGGATCGAGCGGGAATCAAGGAAGAATTTAACGCTGATCTTGTGAGCTTCGAGGAGGAAACGTGCCGCCAGTACCACTATCTCACTAGTTCCTTTGTGAGGAGGTTTGAATTTTCATCTTCACACAATTCTCCAACTGTCCTGTTTGATCTTTATGAAAAATCTTATACGATGGACTTAGAGGACTTTACCACTACTTGCAAACTTCCACAATGGGGTAGTATTAGTGAACCTCGCAAATCTGAATTTAGAGATTCTCTTAGTAGTATAACTGTGGGGGAATCTAGAGATATAGCACAAGCTACCATAGGGAGCATTCACTTTCCTGCTATACATTATTTTGCTCTCTTCATAGGTAGATGCATTAATGGTAAAGATGAAGCATGTCACATGTGTGTCCCTGACCTTAGTGTTCTTAGGAGTGCTGTGTTAGGAGATAAATCTTATAATTTGGGAGCGATTGTTGCACGTAGGTTACATCTTAATAGATTTAATGGAGATTTCTTTGGTGGAATTTATGCAATCTGCATAGCTAATTTTCTTGGTATAACCATACGTGAGGATGATATTGAGTTGCCCCCTGCTTACTTGGATTATGAGGCTATGGTTCGTCATCAGTTTGTTTGGAGGAACGATCAGTTCCTCCAGTACCGACTAATCTTTGACATACAACGCACCTATCACGTCGCTCTCCCTGCTTCTACTTTCTTTGATTCTCAGGCAAAGGGGAGATATTCTATAAGCAGAGAGGAGGCAGAAGAGTATAAGAGGAGGGCTGAGATAGCTCGCCTCCAAGCTGCAGCCCACGATGCAATGACTGTTGCATCTCAGTACAACCCCAACTACAACTTTGGATATCCGCTAGGCCATTCGTGGCATTAGACCAACTTAGGCCAAAAGCTTAAGCTTGGGGGAGTACGTATTTCTCACCGACATTACATTTATGTTCACACACTCATTGCTAGATGTCGGTGATCATACTTTTTCATTGTAATATCCATGCTAGTTTATTTTCCTTTTTATTGCTTTCTTCTTGTGTGCTTAATAAACCTTAAGAAAAACAAAACAAAAATTAGTTGTAGCTTTTAATTAGTTTACTTTCCATGCTTGTAGTAGTAATTAAAAAGAAAACCCCAAAAGATTTCATGTTCTTCCTTTTGCTTGTTGGGAGCTTTCCCGTGTAAATAGTTTTATTTCTTTTCCTTTCTTTGGGGGTCGATAGGAGAAGACCATAATTAAATTGTTAAAGTGGATCTTATATGCATTATAGTTGATCTGACAAAAGAGCCCATATTGCCTTGCCTTCTCCTGTTTATTGAATGCTTGCAGATTCCAGCTTAGTCCAATGCACATGCACTATTATTATTATTCACATTGTTCGGTCGTGCAAGTGAAAGGCAATTATGACGATATATGATGAACTGATTGAGATGGGAGAAGCTGGTATGAACTCGACCTCTCTTGTTTTTGTAAATATGATTAGTTCATTGTTCCTGATTCAGCCTATTATGAATAAACATGTTTGTGATGACAATTAGAGATCATAGTTTCTTGTGCCATGCTTAATTAGCTAGGAGCCTATAATGGTTTACCTTGCGTGCCAACATGCTATTAAAATGGTTGTGATGTGGTATGATAGGGTGGTATCCTCTTTTGAACCATTCGAGTGGCTTGACTTGGCACATGTTCACGCATGTAGTTGAAACAAAATCAACATAGCCTCTACGATATTTATGTTCATGGTGCATTATATCCTAGTCATGCTTGCATTCGGTGTTGATTAATTTTAATGCATGTTCATGACTATTGTCGCTCTCTAGCTGGTCGCTTCCCAGTCTTTTTCTAGCCTTCACTTGTACTAAGCGGGAATACTGCTTCTGCATCCAATCCCATAAACCCCAAAGTTATTCCATATGAGTCCACCATACCTACCTATATACGGTATCTACCTGCCATTCCAAGTAAATTTGTATGTGCCAAACTCTAAACCTTCAAATAAATATCCTATTTTGTATGCTTGAATAGCTCATGTATCAACTAGGATTGTCCGTATCTTCCATGTTAGGTGGGTTATTCTCAAGAGGAGTGGATCCCGCTCCTCACTCACGAGAAAATGGCTGGTCACCGGGATGCCCAGTCCCATGCTTTATGCAAATCAAATCAAAATAATTGCAAATAAAACTCCCCCTGGGAGTCTTGCTAGTTGGAGGCACTCGTTGTTTCGAGCAAGCCATGGATTGTTGCTTGTTGGTGGAGGGGGAGTATAAACTTTACCATTCTATTTGGGAACCGCCTATAATGTGTGTAGCATGGAAGATATCACCATCTCTTGGTTGTTATGTTGACAATGAAAGTATACCGCTCAAAATATTATTCATCTCTATTTTAAAACCGAGCTCTGGCACCTCTACAAATCCCTGGAGCTCCTTCGACCTCAACTCCAACTCTATATATTCACTTTCGGGGAGAAAAAAAAATCAAGGAGAAGGATTCATCGTGTTTTACGATACGGAGCCGTCGCCAAGCCCTAAAACCTCTCAGGAGGGCTGATCTGGAGTCCGTTCGGGGCTCCGGAGAGGGGAACCCGTTGCCGTCGCCATCATCAACCATCCTCCATCACCAATTTCATGATGCTCACCGCCATGCGTGAGTAATTCCATCGTAGGCTTGCTGGACGATGATGGGTTGGATGGGATCTATCATGTAATCGAGTTAGTTTTGTTAGGGTTTGATCCCTAGTGTCCACTATGTTCTGAGATTGATGTTGCTACGACTTTGCTATGCTTAATGCTTGTCACTAGGGCTCGAGTGCCATGATTTCAGATCTGAACCTATTATGTTTTCATCAATATATGAGTGTTCTTGATCCTATCTTGGAAGTCTATAGTCACCTATTATGTGTTATGATCCGTTAACCCTGAAGTGACAACAATCGGGATACTTACCGATGATGACCGTAGTTTGAGGAGTTCATGTATTCACCATGTGTTAATGCTTTGTTCCAGTTCTCTATTAAAAGGAGGCCTTAATATCCCTTAGTTTCCCTAAGGACCCCGCTGCCACAGGAGGGTAGGACAAAAGATGTCATGCAAGTTCTTTTCCATAAGCATGTATGACTATGTTCGGAATACATGCCTACATTACATTGTTGAACTGGAGCTAGTTCTGTGTCACCCTAGGTTATGACTGTTACATGATGAACCGCATCCGACATAATTCTCTATCACAGATCCATTGCCTACGAGCTTTCCATATATTGTTCTTCGCTTATTTACTTTTCCATTGCTATTGTTAAAATCACTACAAAATACCAAAAATATTACTTTTGCTATCGGTACCACTACTATCATATTACTTTGCTACTAAATACTTTGCTGCAGATATTAAGTTTCCATGTGTGGTTGATTGACAACTCAGCTGCTAATACTTGAGAATATTCTTTGGCTCCCCTTGTGTCGAATCAATAAATTTTGGTTGAATACTCTACCCTCGAAAACTATTGCGATCCCCTATACTTGTGCGTTATCAGTTTTCACCACAAGTCTTTGCAAACGAGATCCGAAGTTTCATAAGCGGGCAGTTCATGTGGTAGAGCCAGTTGTTCCGAAGTATTTGAGATGGTATGATCACAGGATATTGTGGAGCAGGGCGGATCACCTACCGCACGTTGATAACCAGGGTCATTTAGCTCTTGTGGTGGCCCCTCAAGTTGGTGGTTATAAATTTACTAAAGTGCTTATGGACGGTGGCAGCAGCATTAACATCCTATACTATGACACTTTTCCTCGAATGAATTTAACTAACAGTATCTTAAGCCGTCTTCCACAGTCTTCCATGGTGTGGTGCCTGGTAAGTCAGCATATCCTGTCAGAAAAATTGCCCTGGAAGTAGCCTTTGGTGATGAGTATGATTACAGAACAGAGACATTGTGGTTTGAAGTGGTCAAAATCAAGAGTTTGTATCATACTTTACTCGAACGGCTGGCTTACGCTAAGTTCATGGCTCGCCCTTGCTATGTCGATTTACAACTCAAGATGCCATGGCGAAAGGGCACAATTATGGTCCATGGTGATCGAAAAGTCACCTTGGAATGTGAAGAAGGGGAAGCGGCTTATGGAGAGTTAGCTTGTGCTACTAAGGAGCTTAAGTTTTACAAGGATAATGTTGACCCGGCTGATATGACCCATCTGAAGAAGCCCACTTCTGAGCAGGACCCTTTGTTGAAGTTTAAGTCGGCTGATGATACCAAGCAAGTTGATTTTTTCCCTGGCGACTCATCTAAGCAGTTCACTATGGGGGCTAATATGGATCCTAAATAGGAAAGCACGCTCACCGAGTTCATCTGTGAGAATCGGGACATCTTTGTGTGGAAACCTTCTGACATGCCAGGTGTACCAAAAGAATTCATTGAGAACACTCTTAATGTGGATCCTAAATTTAAGCCGGTCAAACAGTTCCTTCATCATTTTAATGAAGAGCGACGTAAGGCTATTGGAGAACAAGTAGCCCGGCTCTTAGCGGCTGGGTTTATTGTAGAAGTTTTCACCCAGAGTGATTGGCTAACCATGTGCTTGTACTCAAGAAGAACGTCACATGGCATATGTGTGTTGACTAGACAGACCTCAACAAAGCTTGTCCAGCTGATCTGTTTGCTCTCCCCCGTATTGACCAGATCATTAATGCAACGATGGGTTGTGAGAGTTTATGCTTCTTGGATGCTTATTTTGATTATGATCAGATCAAGATGGCAGTTAAAGTCCAAGAGAAGATGGCTTTCATCACGCCTTTTGGAGCCTTCTGCTATGTTTCTATGCCTTTTGGACTCAAGAGTGCTCATGCGACTTATCAGTGTTGTGTTCAGAATTTTTTTAGCAGTCAGATTGGGCGCAATGTTCATGCTTATGTGGATGATATTGTGGTTAAGTCTATGAAGAAGGAGACTCCCCTGGATGATCTGAAATAAAATTTTGACAATCTCTGGGTCTACAAAATGATGCTTAACCCGACCAAGTGTGTTTTTGGTGTGCCTGCAGGTAAACTGTTGGGGTTTCTGGTCTCAGAACAGGCATTGAAGCTAACCCGGAGAAGATAAAGGCTATCACTTCACTTTCTAAGCTGGCGTGTGTAAATGATGTCCAACATTTGACAGGTCGCATTGTGGCTTTAAGCCGGTTCATAAGTCGCCCGGGAGAGAAGGCAATTCCTTTATATCAGATGATGAAAAAGACAGATCATTTTGTCTGGAGTGATGCTGCCAATGAGGCGTTTGAGGCGCGCAAGAAACAGTTAGCTGAGCCGCCCATCCTTGCTGCTCCCATTGAAAAAGAGCCTTTGCTCCTGTACGTGTCGGCTAATAATAAGGCAGTCAACATAGTAGTTGTTGTGGAGCGCAAGGAGGCGGGTAAGGAGTACCCAGTTCAGCGACCGACTTATTATGTCAGTGAGGTATTGACTGAGTCGAAGCAACGATATCCACATTGGTAGAGATTGGTGTTTGGGGTGTTCATGGCGAGTCACAAGCTGAAGCATTATTTTCTTGGCCATCCTATTAATGTGCTTAGCTCTGCTCCTTTAGGAGATATTATTCAAAATAGAGAAGCCACGGGCCGGGTTACTAAGTGGGCAATTGAACTTGGACCTCATAATTTGAAGTATGTGCCAAGAACAGCCATCAAGTCTCAAGCTTTGGTGGATTTCATAAATGATTGGACAGAGTTGCAGACACCTAAGGAGAAGCATGACAACACATATTGGACAATCCAGTTTGATGGGTCCAGGCAGTTGGAGGGCTCGGGGATGGAGTTATTTTGACTTCCCCACGAGGTGACAAATTTTGTTACGTTTTAAGGCTAATGTTTCATTGCACTAACAATGCAGCTGAGTATGAGACTTTACTCCATGGGCTTCGCGTGGCTAAGGAGATGAATTTAAGCTGGGTCAGGTGCCTGGGCAACTCTGACCTCGTGGCTCAGCAAGTCTCGGGCAAGTGGGACTCTAAAGACCCGCTCATGGTGGCTTATCGCCGGGCGGTTGATAATATTGCTAGTCACTTTCAAGGCTATCAGGTGGATCACCTTGATCGGCGGAAAAATGAGGCGGCTGATGCATTGTCCCAGTTTGGGTCTCAACGTAAGCTGGTGACCCCTAATATATTCCTCGATGTGTTGCACAATCCTTCGGTCAAGTTACCGTCGGAGGAGGACCTTGTTGTCCCTGACCCGAAGGCACAGCTGGTGGCGGCTCTTCACGCTATTCCTGACTGGACGTTGCCTTATCTAGCTTATATGACTCGGGGCGAGTTACCCGAGGATGAACTTTAGCACAACAGATCATTAGGAGGTCTAAGTCTATGACTATTATCAACGGCGAGTTACACCGATGCAGTGTGACAGGCATGTTCCAATGCTGTGCTTTTCCTGAGGAGGTCTGTGAAATTTTACGAGATATTCATGAAGGCGATTGGGTCATCATGCTGCCTCAAAATCTTTGGTGGCTAAATCTTTTCGTCATGGGTTTTACTGGTTAACGGATCATGCTGATGCAGAGGATATATTGCTAGTGATACGTCCATTTTGCATCATCCTTTTATATCGATATTTATTGCATTATGGGCTGTTATTACACATTATGTCACAATACTTATGCCTATTCTCTCTTATTTTACAAGGTTTACATAAAGAGGGAGAATGCCGGCAGTTGGGATTCTGGGCTGGAAAAGGAGCAAATATTAGAGACCTATTCTGCACAGCTCCAAAAGTCATGAAACTTCACGGAAGTCATTTTCAAAATGTATAAAAAATAATGAGCGCAAGAAGTTCCAGCGGGGGGCCACACCCTGCCCACGAGGGTGGGGGGCATGCCCTACCCCCTGGACGCGCCCCCTGCCTCATGGGTCCCCTGATGGCCCTCCAATGCCCATCTTCTGATATATGGAGTCTTCGGATGAGGAAAGAAAAGGAGAAGCTAGCTTTCGGGACGAGACTCCGCCACCACGAGGCAGAACCTTGGCGGAACCAATCTAAGGCTCTGGCAGAGCTGTTCCGCCGGGGAAACTTCCCTCCGAGAGGGGGAAATCATCGCTCTCGGTGTCAAAACCGGCGGATCTCGGGTAGGGCGTCCCGAACTATGCGTCTAAGGCGGATGGTAACAGGAGGCAGGGAACACGATGTTTTACCCAGGTTCGGGCCCTCTTGATGGAGGTAAAACCCTACGTCCTTCTTGATTTATTCTTGATGATATGAGTATTACAAGAGTTGATCTACCACGAGATCAGAGAGGCTAAACCCTAGAAGCTAGCCTATGGTATGATTGTATCTTGTCCTACGGACTAAAACCCTCCGGTTTATATAGACACCGGAGGGGGTTAGGGTTACACAAGGTCGGTTACAAAGAAGGAGATATCCATATCCGTACTTCCTAGCTTGCCTTCCATGCCAAGTAGAGTCCCATCCGGACACGAGACGAAGTCTTCAATCCTGTATCTTCATAGTCCAACAGTCCGGCCGAGGAATATAGTCCGGCTGTCCGGAGACCCCCTAATCCAGGACTCCCTCAGTAGCCCCTGAACCAGGCTTCAATAACGATGAGTTCGGCGCGCAGTGTTGTCTTCGGCATTGCAAGGCGGGTTCCTCCTCCGGATTCACCACAGAAGAGTTCGAATGAAAGGATAGTGTCCGACCCTGCAAAATAAGTTCCACATACCACCGTAGAGAGAATAATATTTCCACAAATCTAATCTGCTGACACGTTTTGGCAACATGATATTATGCCATGGCCCGGTGATTATTCGAACCGTTTCCTTTAACTAGCCCCGCACATAACGCGAGGCAGTTTCTTGACATGTCTTGTCAAGTAGAGATCGTGCCCCCCTTATTACGGGATTCTCATCAATATGGGTGTGGGTAACCCAACCGCACCATCAATTACGGTGCTTGGAGGATAAGCGAGTTTTACCAGGCTAGTGGGGCGCATATTTCGACCGCCCTTATAAAGGGATAAGGTTTATCCTTTTTCTACCCACGCCTTCTTCCTCCTTGCTCATCCATTCTCGCACACTCGAGCTCCAACACCCAAGTCCACATCCTTCCCCTCAACCTTCTCCAAACATGTCTGGAGCGGGAGGCAAATAGATGGCTTCCTCCGTTACGGAGGGACACGTCAAGAAGTTGCGTGAAGCCGGATACTTAGCCGCGAATATCGCGCATCGGCTGCCCGCTGCGGGGAAGATTGTTCCTACCCCGGAACCTCATGAGAGGGTAGTTTTCCTCCACCACTTCCTCCGCGGACTGGGGTTTTCCCTCCATCCATTCATCCGTGGTCTTATGTTCTACTACGGGCTGGACTTTCATGATGTAGCCCCGAACTTCATCCTCAACATTTCAGCGTTCATCGTCGTGTGTGCGGCTTTCCTCCGCATCCGACCCCACTTAGGCCTGTGGCTGAAGACCTTCAATGTCAAGCCAAAGGTGGTGGGAGGCCAACAAGCAGAATGCGGTGGAGCCATGGTGGGCAAGATGCCCAATGTTATATGGCTTGAAGGATCCTTCATGGAGACCATAAAGGGGTGGCAATCGGCATGGTTCTACATCACCGAGCCGCGCGACACCAACTGGGTGGCGGCCCCCGAGTTTCGATCCGGAATCCCCACGCGACTCACCTCCTGGAAAGAGAAGGGCCTATCCTGGGGTTCATCGGTGGAGCTAGATGGACTCCAGAAATGTATACGGAATATGGCAAGCAAGAAGCTCAAGCTTGTCAACATAGTCCAGGTCATGTTCATCCGCCGGATCCTCCCGTGTCAACAACAGGATTTCAACTTGTGGGAGTTCGACCCAGCCCAGCACCAGACTCTGAGCGAGCTCTTTGACACGATGCACAAGGACGTCTGGAGGGTGCTGTTGAAGGGTGCCGAGGTCCCTCTCTCTCTCACCGAGGACCGCGGGCTAAGCGCGAAGCGCCTAGCGCATTCGGTGAGTTCTATACATCCGGTAGGATATTTATTTCCCCTAGCTTAACCATGTGCGGGGTCTGAGCTCCATGCCTTTGACAGGACTGGGTGGAGACGTCGGGGCAGATTAACTGTCCGGCCCCGCTGCCCGAAGACACTACGGACGCTCTCCTGACGGAGATGCTGTCTCCGGCTCCTTACAAGGTGCTGGAGAAGACCAAGAAGGCCAAGGGAACCCGAAAGAGTTCCCGACGCCAGGTGTTATTGGACTCATCATCTGATAACTCCGCGATGCACTCCTCCCCTGAAGACGAGGAGGAAGATGAAGATGATCCCCCTTCAGTCGGGGGAGACAAGAAAAGGAAGGCCGCCCCAACCGGGGGGCCGAAGGGTCCAAGAAGGGGAGGACCCTCCTTCTGGACTACTCCACCACCGCCGCCGAAGGCGAAGATGAGTGGCTGCTCAGGGCCAAGCCCCTGGCGAAGTCGTAAGTATTCGGATACTAGAGTAACTCATAGCATACCTTTGTCGCACTGCTTCTCCTAACGCCGAATATGATTATGCAGACCACCCAAGCCGTATCGACGTATCTTCGTCGGGCGGCTCCTTGGACTCGTCGGATATGGGTAGCAATCCACTTCCGATCGCCACCTCCCCTTGCCCTACTAACAATGCCGAGGTATTGTCTCAAGAGGTACCGGGTCGAGGGGAGACAATCCCGGAGGCGCCTCAAGGTGACCTTCCGGACTCGAGGAGCAGAGGGAGTAAGGCTCCCGAGGGCTCCGAGTTCGGCCCTCAGCCGAACACCGTGCCAGAACCCCCAGTGGTTCCGGACTCGGGCAGCGACCTCCTTCCAAAGGGGCAAGACGCCTGTGCCGGTGACCTCTGCCCATCCAGGGGCACCGGACAATCTGCTGGGAGCGCTTTGCAGCGCTTCCATCGATGAAGAGCACCGCACTATTATGAGTGCGGTGATCCAGAAGGTTCAGTCTGCCAAGAGCGGAATGACTGAAGCCTGTGCTAGCCTTCTAACAGGCTTTGAGGTAAGTATTTGAAATATAGGAAAAATATTACCGCATAGACAGTAGCCCCTGATGCTCTGTTCGGTGTTCACAAAGAAAAGCCGAATATAGGATCAAACAATATCGCAGGAGTCTAATAGAAGTATGTCTATATGCGTATGCAGGCTTCGCTGCTGGCCTCTGCCGCACTGACTGCAGAGGTCACTGCACTGAAGCAGGACCTCAAAGGGTCCAAGGAAGAGCTCGACCTTGCCAAGAGGCAGCTCGAGGAGAACAAAGGTAAGTAGTACCTAGTCTATGGATATATATATAAAAAGAATGCGATTGCAAAATGACAGGATCATCGTAAATTTGCCAGGGGCCACGACCGAGGTGGCGACCCTGAAGCAAGGGCTATCTGAGGCCGAAAACAAAGCGGCCCAGGAGCGCACTGAGCGGGAAAAACAAGAGGCACGGGTGGGCGAGGTGCAGCAAGAGCTCCACGCTCTCGTGATGAAGCACGAGGCGTTGGAGCTTGACTTGAAGACGCGAGAGTCCGAGCTTGCCGCGGCCCTTGAGAGTGCAAAGGGTGCCAAGGCTGAAGCCCAAAAGGCTCTCCAGGAGATTGATGCGATGAAGAAGATATCGGCGGGTAAGGCATTCTATATGCAAAGCAAGCATGTGAAAGTAAATTACTTGTTACTTACCCGAATCCAGAGCTCTCTAGGAGCATTCGCAGATTTGCCCCGCAGCGTGTCGGATGCCGCACGGTTTTACCAGGCCGAGGAGGGAAGCTCAACAGAGAAGCTGTTCTGGTCTCAGTATACTGAGACCGAACACCCGATGCCTCTGAGCGACCAGCTGAAGCAACTGGTCGAGCTGCACAAGGCGGCCGAACAGGCCATGAAGGGCTTTATAGTCCGGATGTGGCCTGGTGACGCCCTTCCCAATAGCTACTTCGGCCTGGTGAGGCGGCTTGTGGATGCCTGCCCACGGCGGAAGTCATCAAGCGGTCTGTCTGCATCGAAGGTGCACGCCGGGCTTTCGCCCGTGCAAAGGTGCACTGGGCCAAGATGGACGCTGTGAAGCTGGTGAAGGAAGGGCCGCCACAGGGCAAGGAGCATCGCCACCCCGAGATGTATTATGAGGGTGTCCTGAAGGGTGCCCGTCTTGTAGAGGACGAGTGTGCAAAAGATGTAATATTTGAGTAAACTTGCTCGTGTTATCCTGTATTATGAAAACTTGTTCATCTGCGCTATGCAACACTTGTTTGAATTTAAAATATTGCCTTCTGTTCGGTTGTTTATCAAATCTAAGAGATGGCTAGTCGTCGTCTTCTGCCCCCACACCATGAGTGCTGGGGTGTTCGGGATAAACCTGAGCACTCTTGTTCCCATTGTTGGGTCCTTCGAGGGAGGTGCTCAGCACAACGAACAAGGCAATCGGACTATAATGCGTTATCACTCTCACTTAGCCATAGAATTCTATAATTTTAAATTTCGGCGAAGCCCCTAGTATTCAGAAGGCCAAATTTGGGGCGCGATACACGCCTTAAGCCGGACAGGGCCGACTCCTCGCTCTAAGCGGCATAAGTCTTTAGGGACTTGAAACCTCTCGAACAGCGACCGGTCTCTCGCCTTATCATGACAGTCAGTTTTAGCTTTCTCTACTGAGGTGCTTAGCCCAGCAGAACCGGGGCACAATCGCAGTAGTTCTCCCAGTGCTACCTTAGCCGATATAGCAAAACGTAAGGTACCAAAACATGGGAGCCGGGCAAACCAACTATTGACCCAAGACATGATTCGGAGCTGATGCATATAATGCTATAAGTTCGGGGTGCCGCACTGTCGAAAGTGTTCGGACTTCTCACGCCGTATTATGGGGTATGCTTAAGCCCCTAGCGTATTGGCCGTACCAGAGTGTACGGGTGCTAGATGTCATGAATGAACATATATATATAGAAAGGAAGAATGCAATAATGGTCTTAATGCTATGCATTATTTATTCAAAAAGGTGCGTTAGAGTAGAATGATACAAGTAGTGCGATAAGCAAAAAGTAGGACTATTTGACATGTCCCTTCCAAGGGCAAGCTGAGGAATAGTATTAAAGCAAATGTTTCACTCGTTATCCTAATCCACCTGGGAGTTCCGTGGTGTGACGTAGCTTTCTGCCTCCTTGGTCGCTGCATCATGTGTTCGGCAATCATGCTGCCGGACAGGGTTTCCAGAGATTAAAGCCCTGAAAGAGAAAAATAACAAAGCGGGAAAGCCCCTAGTGCGGTTTAAGCCGCGACTTGGGGCGTGCCGCAGTCGTGCCCCCCTCCCCGCCTGTGCCCATGGTATTTTTAATGCGTAATTATGTATGCGTGGCACGGGTTTCACCGTTTGGCTGGGACCGGGGTGGGGGCCGCATTGCTATGCGAGCTCAGAACGTTGCCAGGCGGTCCTGTTGCCGATTACTCCGGGCGCGCTTGAAGGTGTTCGGGTCCTTAATCGCCGAACTAGTGGATTGCCTTAAGAGGCTGCTCTGTGCTTCTGCTGCGAGGGCCGTAGTGTGCTCCTCCGTGCGGAGAGAGCGCTCTGTGTTTCCATTGACTGTGATGACCCCCCGAGGTCCTGGCATCTTGAGCTTGAGATATGCATAATGCGGTACCGCATTGAATCTCGCAAATGCGGTTCACCCGAGCAGTGCATGGTAGCCACTGTGGAACGGGACTATGTCAAAGATTAACTCTTCGCTTCGGAAGTTATACGGAGATCCGAAGACCACTTCCAGTGTTACTGAGCATGTGCAATGGGCCTCTACACCTAGTATGACGCCTTTAAAGGTCGTTTTAGTGGGTTTGATCCTTGAGGGGTCTACACCCATTTTGCGCACTGTGTCCTGATAAAGCAGGTTCAGGCTGCTGCCGCCATCCATAAGGACTCGAGTGAGGTGAAAACCGTCAATGATTGGGTCTAAGACCAATGTGGCGAATCCACCATGACCGATACTAGTGGGGTGGTCCCTACGGTCCAAGGTGATCGGACAGGAAGACCATGGGTTGAACTTTGGGGCGACGGGCTCCAGCGCATATACGTCCCTGAGCGCACGCTTCCGCTCCCTCTTGGGGATGTGGGTTGCATATATCATGTTCACCGTTCGCACTTGTGGGGGAACCTCTTCTGTCCTCTGATGTTCGGCTGCAGGGGCTCCTCCTCGTCATCGCTATGTGACCCCTTATCTTTGTTTTCGGCATTTATCTTGCCGGCCTGCTTGAACACCCGACAATCCCTGTTGGTGTGGTTGGCTGGCTTGTCGGGGGTACCGTGTATTTGGCACGAGCGATCGAGTATACAGTCCAAACTGGACGGTCCCGGAGTGCTTCTTTTGAATGCCTTTTTTTGCTGACCGGGTTTAGAGCCTTTGAATCCAGCATTAACTGTCGTATCCTCGGTATTGTCGCTGTTAATGCGGCGCTTATGTTTGTTGCGACATGACCTGCCATTGCCATCCTTGGTATCCAAAGTACCATGGTTCTTTGATATGTTATTGCTATGAGCCAGCCAGTTTTCTTCTCCCGCACAAAAGCGGGTCATGAGTGTTGTGAGGGCTGCCATAGATTTTTGATTTTCCTGGCCAAGGTGCCGGGCGAGCCATTCGTCGCGGATGTTGTGCTTGAAAGCTGCTAGGGCCTCTGCATCCAGACAGTCAACGATTTGATTTTTCTTTGTTAGGAACCGTGTCCAGAATTGCCTGGCCGATTCCTCTGGCTGCTGAATTGTGTGGCTCAAGTCATCGGCATCTGGTGGTCGCACATAAGTGCCCTGAAAGTTGTCGAGGAATGCGGCTTCCAGATCTTCCCAACAGCCAATGGACTCTACTGGCAAGCTGTTGAGCCAATGCCGAGCTGGTCCTTTGAGTTTGAGTGGGAGGTATTTGATGGCGTGTAGGTCATCACCGCGGGCCATGTGGATGTGCAGGAGGAAATCCTCGATCCATACCGCAGGATCTGTTGTGCCATCGTATGATTCTATATTTACGGGTTTGAAACCCTCTGGGATTTGATGATCGATTACTTCGTCTGTGAAGCATAAGGGGTGTGCGGTGCCTCTGTACTGGGCTATATCACGACGCAGCTCAAATGAGTCCTGCCCGCTGTGTTCGGCCTGGCCGGACTTACTTTTACTGTATCTGGCGTGATGATTATCATCTCGCATAGTGGCGTGCCCTCGTGATCCGTAGATCGATCTTGCGTGTTTTGCTTTGTCCTCCAATACGTCTCGCAGGTCTGGCGTATTTCCCCATTCCTTTTTATTTGAATGGCGTCGGGGTGCGGGCTGAGCTTTTGGCTGGAATGCCTCCTTGTCGCGGCCACAAGGTGGCCAATCAGCCGCGTCATACACCGGGGATGGTGCTTCCTCCTCCAGTCGGGGTAGCAACCTGCACTTTGGGTAACTCTTGGAGGGGCGTTCGAGTTTATATTCCTCAGTCGCCAGGACTTCGGTCCATCTGTCGGCTAGCAATCTTGATCAGCTTGAAGCCGTTGTTGCTTTTTCTTAAGGCTATTTGTCGTGGCTATAAGCCAGCGCTTGAAGTGCTCTTGTTCGACGGGATCCTCAGGCATGACGAATTCGTCATCGTCGAGGCTTGCACATCGTCTTCGGATGGGGAGGCATGTAATTATCATCCTCGCATCTCCATCTGCTGCATCTCTGCTGGAGGGCTGGCTTCTCCATAATCCTGCCTAAATTTTGCTGAAGGTGATTGTTTGCCGTCTTGGTGTGATCCGGAGTGCTATTATCTCCTGTGCCGGTATCACCGCTTTTTGCCTTGGCGGGATTAGATGCGTGCGGCCGCAATGACACCGTTTCCCGAAAGAATGCACATGCCTTGGGGTAGCAATGCTTTTTTAATATTTTTGCTCTGTTTCCCCTCCCCCGATCAACCCTGCGTCATTTTCCTCCACATAGTATGCTTGTTCAAAAAAAAAGACACATCCGTGACATTTTGGGCCGAACGAATTTTTTTTCTGTCATACATATGACACTTCTATGATGATAATTGTGACAAAACCTGGTATCATCATAGATGTGGTGGGCTCCTACTTCTATGACAAAAAATCATGACAGAAAATGGGCTTTTCGTCCTGGGCGGGCCGGAGACGCAGCTGCATGACATTCTTTGGGCCGTCCATGACGGAAAAAACCATGGTAGAAGCGAGGGGGAGGAAAATTTCGGGGAGTTCCCGGTTACGGTGGGAGGTCGGGGGCCGAGCGATGCGCGTTTCTCTCGTACACGTACGCGCGCGTGTGTGCGAGGCGTTGGCTCTAACTGAACCCGAGCGAGGCGTTGGGCTCTAACTGAACCCGAGCGATTGCACTGTAGGCTACACGTTACTGAACCCGAGCGATCGATCGATGGCTGTTAACTGAACCCGATCGAGCGATTCCTTCGCTACTGCTGCTAACTGAAGCCGATCGATGCTGCCTCTGGATGAACAGTGAGCGTTGCGGGGGGGGGGGGTTTGGATGAACAGTTCCTGGTGGGGGTGGATGAACAGGACTCCGTGGTGTTGCCTTTGGATGAACAGGACCCCGATCGATCGAGCCGGTTGGGGCTGGATGAACAGGACCCCGTGGAGGGCTGGATGAACAGGACCACCCCGTGGAGGGCAGGATGAACAGTAGACGGTGGAGGGCAGGATGAACAGTAGCCCGTGGAGGGGTGGTTGAACAGGAGCCCGTGGAGAGGGCTGGTTGAACAGTAGCTGGTGGAGTAGCGCGCGGTGGAGGCTGGATGAACAGGAGCCCATGGATGAACAGTCGCAGGTGGAGGCTGGAGGAGGTCGACGGTGGATGAATAGTAGCTCGTGGAGGTTGGAGGGGGTTGATGGTGGAGATGAACAGTATCCCGTGGAGTCCCATTTTGCGGTACGCCACACCCCTCCCAATGAACAGGACCCCTGTTTCGACCGTAGAGCTCCAACACAAGTCCGTTTCGTCCGTTTTGCGGTACGCCACACCCCTCCCGATCAACAGGACCCCCGTTTTGACTGTAGGAGGTCCGTTTCCTCCGTTTTGCGGTATGCCAGACCCCTCCCGATCAACAGGACCCCGTTCCGAACGTAGGAGGTCCGTTTCCTCCGTTGTGCGGTACGCCAGGCCTCGTTTCCATCGCCTGTTCCGTCCAAGTCCTCCCGATGAACACGACCACGCATTCCGTTCTGACCCAGCCGGTTGGCTCCCACGTGTTCCGTTGCCTCCTGATGAACACGACAGTTGCCTCCCCATGAACACAACGCATTCCTTTGCATGATTTCCGTTGCCTCCCCATGAACACGACGACGACGCTGTTTCTCCGTTCTGACCTAGCCATGTACACGAGCCGTACGTATGCGCGAGTAGGCGTTTGAGACCCCGCCCGTATATACACATACGTGGCCGTATTTTCTTTCTTGCACCCTGGCCGCTGTATGTACGTGTACATGCTACGTGCGCGCCTCTACTACGACACATGCGCGCCTCTACATCGACCAGTATGTACGTACACGTTCACGACCAGAATGACAATGCTACGTACGCTTCGACCAAGTGGGTCCCAACTGTCAGGCACTTCCTTGCCTGCGAAGTTGTAGCTGGTGGGTCCCAGCAGTCAGGGGCGAATCGTTTTTTTTGCCCGGACGCACTTCCTTGCATGCGAAGATGTAGCTAGTGGGTCTCAACAGTCAGGGGGAAGCATTTTTTTTCGCGAAATACTGTGGCCCGTCCGGTGGGTCCCAGCTGTCAGGTGGAGGAATCATTATTTTCCGCATAATAAGGAGGCACTTCCTTGCTGCGGCCATGGACCCAGCTGTCAGCCTCTCCACGTACAGTCCATGTCCGATGGGAGTCGTTCCTTGACCACGTTGACCACGCCGCACCGAGAGCACCAGGGCGGTCAACGACGGCGAGGCCTAGGAAGGGGACGACACGGAGGCAGGGAAGACTCGGCAGTTGTTTCCCACGCGGAGGGGAGTACGATTGTACGAGGGTTTACTGGTTCGTTTGCCGTCGCCGGAGAATAACATCAGGTGTGGGTGAGTAGAGGGATGGCTAGGCCAACGATGGGAGTACGGTCGGGCGGTGAGGCCTGTGCGGCAGCACAGCTAGCCGCGAGGAGGAGGGAGCAGGCAGTCCCGCCGGCCCTTGTTTGAGCGGCTGGACCAGGAAGAGCAGAGATTGAAGAAGCACGACGGCCGTTGGATGGACATCCAACAGTCAGTGCTTGTGCGTCAACCCTTTTTTTAGGAAAGCCTCAAATCTGTGGAAAACAGCATACATCCCATATGCCATTATTTCTAATAATTTACAGCCCATTTGCTAATTCTTAAGGTTTCTTTTGGAGCCCATATTCTTTTTGTTAGCATTAGAGCCCATATTGTGGCAACGGTTAAAAAATTATATGAAATTTTGCATATTTCGGTGCGGTCGAAACTGTTTTTAATCCCGAAATTTTGACTCACATTCAAACTGATTTTAAAAATAAACGTATATCAATATAAAATACAACAAATTCTCCACGCATAAAAATTAATGTAATTTAAAATCTTGAAATAAAAAAATATATTTGAAACTAATTGCCGGTTTGATGTGTTTTAAAAATGTACAACCCATTTCTCATTACGGATGGGCCATTTTATCGGCCAGCCAAATGAAAGCTCTCTTCATCTTGAAAGATTTGCAGCCCAACAGGCCTGACAAAGCGACTTGGCAAATCACAAAAAAACTGTGTTGTGGCCGTGGACCCAGCTGTCAGCCTCTCCACGTACAGTACTCTTCCGATGGAAGTCACGTTGACCACGCCGCGCGGAGAGCACCACGGCGGTGGACGACATCAAGGCCTAGGAAGGGGACGACGCGGCAGCGGAAGCCCGCGCGGAGAGGACTACGAGGGTTCACTGGTTCGGCTGCGGTGTGAGGCTGCCGTCGCCGCAGGGCCTGGCCAACGGTGGGAATAGTAGGGGGAGGTGAGGCCTCTGCGGCAGCACAGCCGACCACGGGAGGCAGGAGCATGCGGCACGACCGGCGCTGCTTTGGGCGGCTGGAGCAAGAAGACCAGAGGTTGAAGAAGCACTACGACCGTTGGATGGACATCATACGGTCACTGGAGCTAGAATCATTCATATTGACTAAGTTGACAAAGCCCTTCGTCCTTGTCAACTTAGTAGGCCCACAAGTCAGCCTCCCAGCAAGGTGGGTCCCAGCTAGCCGGGGGAGTATTCATTTTTTTGTGCGTAATAAGGAGGTACTTCCGGTGGGTCCAAGCTGACAGCGGGGGGAACGTTTTTTCCACAAAATACGGTGGCCCATCCGGTGGGTCCAAATAGTCAGGGGGAAACGGTTTTTTTCGCAAAATACTGGTGGCCCGTCCGGTGGGTCCCTGCTGTCGGGTGGAGGAATCATTATTTTCTGCGTAATAAGGAGGCACTTCCTTGCTGCCGCCGTGGACCCAGCTGTCAAGCTCTCCATGTACAGTCCACATCCGATGGAAGTCGTTCCTTCCACGTTGACCACGCCGCGCCGAGAGCACCAGGGCGGTGGACGACGGCGAGGCCTAGGAAGGGGACGACGCGGAGCCGGTGAAGACGCGGCAGTAGATGCCCACGCGGAGAGGAGTATGAGGGTTCACTCGTTCGACTGCGGTGTGAGGCTGCCGTCGCCGCAGGGCCTGGCCAGCGGTGGGAATAGTAGGGGGCGGTGAGGCCTCCACGGCAGCACAGCCGGCCATGGGAGGCAGGAGCAGGCGGTACGACCGGCGCTGCTTTGGGCGGCTGGAGCAAGAATACCAGAGGTTGAAGAAGCACTACGGCCGTTGGACGGACATCGTACGGTCACTGCAGCTAGAATCGTTTATATTGACTAAGTTGACAAAGCCCTTGGTACGTCAACTTAGTAAGCCCCACAGGTCAGCTTCCGAAACGGTGCGCCCCAGATGTCAGGGGGAGGAATCATTTTTTGGGCGGGTGAAGCTAGAATATCCGAGATTGAAGAAGAAGCACGGCATCCGTTGGATGGACATCCAACGGCCACTGCTGCTAGAACCGTGTGTTGACTATAAGTTGACAAAGCCTTGCATACGCGTCAACTCTGTTTTTTTAGGGGACGCGTCAACTTAGTAAGACCAGAAGTGTGTGGCAGAGAACTTATAGCCCATTTGAGATTTGTAAGAATGTGTAGCCCATCTTTGAATTCTAATGGAATTTACTACATCCCATTTAGAGTTTGTAAAAGTACAGCCCATTTCAACCAACCGTTCAAAACAGAATTCAATAAAATTTCCCACGTTTTGATGGGATCCGAAATATTTTTATCCCGAAATTTCTAGTCAGATTAAATACAATTTCAATATAAATTTATATTACGTAAAAATCCAACGAAACATTGCGCTCGCAACAATTAATGAAATTCAAATATTCAATATCCAAAAATAATATTTTATAAAGTAATCACGTGTTTGGTGCATTTTTTTATAGTTACTGCCAAGTTTTTATAAGTACATCCCATTTATTATTTCTTAAAGCCCATTTTATTGTTAAGCCTAATGCATACCTCCTAGGAAAGATTTGGAGCCCAGCGGGGCGGAATAACAACTTGACCTTGCCTGGGTATTCCTAAGAAAAGTATAACTGGGCTAGCCATTTTCAGCTTGAAAAAAATTAATATCTGGGCTGGATATCTGGCCTGGGCTATACGGGCCATAGCCCGCCCAGTTAATACCTGCAGCGATGTTTTCGTTGTTGTTCAGAGGAGAAAAATTAATATCTGGGCTAAACATCAAAAAACTCTGCAGTGCTCACACCTCAAAAACACAAATACTGCTTGAGCTGCTTGGTCCCAGCTGTTGGCCGCTTCTTGTGCAATTCTCTCATTTATTGACTAGTACTACATAGGTTGACAATGGTGTGGGACCGTGATGTCAGGAAACCAGGGGAAGCAAAACAAATAACTCCAGCGAGCGCTTCCACCTCTGCCTCGTTGTCTCCCGTGGAAACCCCTTCCCTCCCTTTTTTTGCTCAGGCAAGGACCAATGCATGCAGCATGTCCATGCGGTTATTAGGCAAGAAATAAAAGCGCTTTGCATGCTATGAATTACGATGGCCTGCATGGGTAGCTAATAAGGCATCCTCTTAACTGCTGTGATTAAATGTTGTGTTTAGAAGAGAGAAATATTCTTCTTTTCCACCAATCTGCTTGCACTAAGGTCGTGATGCACCTTCTAATACGACTTATTCACCTAGACGGAGGGAGTATAGTTTTATACATATATATATAATAAGGAGGCACTTGCGTACGTAGGCTATGGACCTGGTGGGTCCCCATTGTCATCCTCTCCAAGTAAAGTCATCTCCTCGCCCGCGCGCGCTTTCTGCCTGAAATAGTCAGCGTCGCCCGTGCCGCTTCTCGGTGCAGGCGATTGCTCCTCCTTCAAACGACACAAGTGCCATCTGTCCGTCCTTCTGCCGCCCACATTAATGATACACGGTTGCCGAGGCGGCTACTCCGGTGCCACACGTCCGTCTCTCCGCCCGCCCACCATTGCTATATAAACTGCTGCGCCGGCCATAGCCGCAGTCATCCGCATCCGTTCCCTTTCTCCTGTCCACACCACTACTGCCCACCATGGCTTCCTCAAGCTCCAGCGCTCTTCGGGACGGGCGGACAACGGACCACAAGGATATGGCAGCCATTGCTGTCGACTGGCTGGCCGGCAGGCAGCCGGAGGATGACGACGTCCCAATGGAGAACATGGTAGTTGACGATCCGGCGCCAACCCCCTCCTCCGCACCATCCTCGCTGGTGCTTTGCACCATGACCATCAGCGAGGCCCATGCCCAATATATGGACAGTGTGAGGCAGATGCGTCATGAGCAGTTCCGGGAGGCGCAGGCCGACGCCGCCTACAACCACCATCTCCTCTAGGAGCATCTGCAGGCGGAGGAGCAGATCGCCGCGGAGCGGGCAGAGCAGGAGGCGCTGCTCGACTCGTACCGCTCCGCCCGCAAGGGCCGCCTCAAGCGCTGGCGGGAGCGCATGCGAGTGGCGGAGGCTGCGGCCGCCTACAAAGAGGCTAGCAAAGAGGGCGATGAAGTAGGCAAGGCACTGTTTGGCGAGACCGAGGACGAGGCAGAGGACAATGCCGACTCCGATGAGTCCCCGCTCCGTTGGCATCGACGAGGCCCTGCTCCGCCGAGGCCCTGCGGCGCCAACAACGAGGCAGAGGACACCGCCGGCTCCGCCCCGCCAACAACGAGGCAGAGGACATCGCCGGCTCAGCCGAGGCCCCACCCTGCCGGCAACGCGGGGGAGGATTTCCACCGCTCCGCTGAGGCGCCGCCCACCGGCAACAAGACAGAGGACATCGCTGGCTCCGTCGAGGCCCCGCCCCGCTACCAACGAGGCCGCGCCACACAGAAAACGAGGAAGAGTAGAACACGGTAGGTCGCTGCCGCTCGGGTCCAAGTAAGGCCACCGCTGCTACCCTCCTGTTGAAGCCAAGCTAGGCGGGTTGACCATTGACGACTGGTTAGCTTCTTGGCGGCGACGTGGAGTCGGGGAGTTCTGCTGGAGAATAACGCTACTTCTACTTAACTGCTGGTGTAGTTGGCTGACTGACACGTGGGCCCAATAGGCCACATGTCAGTTACATAACTGCACCTGCAGTTAAGTCACTGAAGCTTCTGTTCGGCTCAGTGGGACACATGTGGGTAGCTTCGGTTAATTAATTATACCTCCAGCGTACCCCTTTTTAGTTGAAGAATGTATGAAATGTAATGAAATCTGGCATGTTTATATGAAATCCGATCGTGTATGAATGAATTTATTTCGATTAGTTCGAATTCCTGTATCACTGGCATTGGATGAACATGCAAAACAATATGTACTAGCATTATTCCCAGGGTGATCACCTCGTTTGCAGCAGTTTCACATGTACTCCCTCCGGTCCTTTCTAGTCTGCATACAAGTTTTGTCTGCAGTCAAAGTATCTCTACTTTGACCAATCTTATACAAAAAAGTATGCACTTTCACAATGTGCAAAGTAAAAAGGAACAGAAGGAGTACAAAGAGTTTGAGCAGGTTTTTAGCGTTTCTGTACATTGCAATCAAACACACATGCCTGGCAATTCATAGAGAACATTCAAAACAATCGATGATTATGCATCTCAGCGACTCACATGTCAGAGGCAAAATTTACTTCACAACTAAAGAATAAAGAAAAAATTGATCGATGCTGCTGACAGCAAGGGCGTCCCATTCGAAAATATCAAACGCATGTCTTGCTAAAATCAATGAGCAAAATTTGACAAGGTTGTCCCATTCCAAAATATCAAATGCCTATGATTGTGGAATGGGCAGGGTTTGCCATCAGTTCGGACATTGACATGGCACCTCGTGCTAAATAAACCAGCTGTTCTTTTTGTGCAGTTCCACCAAAATCAACCAAATTCACGCGTAGCTTGTATGATTTCGCCCTTATATGTTGCAATGCCTTGAACTTGTTGGCACCTCCTTTCTTGTGGTGGAAATGAATGATTCAATGTATTCATGAACATTTTGTGCAGTTCCCATTGAAATCAAGCCGAGCACCCTTGTTTACACAAATACAAAAAAGTGATTAGTATAGAGCAAATTGTACTATGAATTGATAGTTTCAACATGCACATACATGGTCCATGTAGAGCACAGTTTTAGAAAAATGGAACTCACCAGAAAGAATCCTAGAACAACATTGTACTCGCGCATCACAACAAAAAAATGGAGATTTTGTCAGTCCTTCTGAGCTGAAGTTAGTTTGGTCTTGTGGGGAGTAATGTAACCATCCTTCAACTGCTCCTTCTGATGATAAGGTAGACAGGGCTTCTTCATCCTGGCATAATCGGAACTAGTCACTTCACGTACTCCATATTCTTCTTCAGAGGAAGATGATCCTATTGTGCAAAGACAAGAGGACTACTAAATGCTAGCATCACTGTTTGCTCGAAAAAAAGGAAAGGAAATATTTAAAACAACATAGATGAAGCACTTATCAAGGACAATACCACTTTTTCATGACAGCACTGGGAGTTGATTTTTGTTTTTATTCCCCTTGTTCTTCCCCTTCATCACTTGGTTCAATAACTAACAAGCTTCGCCTTCAATGTAAGATTTGGCATGTCAATTAGGGAGCACAAGTATAGTACTAAACTTAATTTTTTGATGAAAGTGGCAAAATACAGGCCAACAGTTGTGAAATATCCTTATCTTACCTCAATGGGATATTACGGTGCACATACAGATTGGAAGTCTTGTCTCCATTTGTGTAGTTCACTAAAATCAAGCAACATTATCGTACAAGTAGCACAACATATGAATGCACACTGCAGAATCATATGAAAGAAGGCTAGTACTGACTTCTCATGATGCGGAATTCAAACAACTCACAAGAAGAAGATCTGAACCAAATTCGCCTTAACGGATAGGAAGTAAGATCTCCTCTTGTGCAGTTCCACTAAGATCAAGCAATCAAGCAACATTGTCGGTGTGACATTTTGGTTGAACTGCACAAAACACTCTTAAAACAAAAGTGTTTTGTGTAGTGCAACAAAAGGTCACAATGGCAACGAGGTGAAGCAGATAACCCTGTTTACACAGAGGTGCAAAGGAAACAATTAGTGGTCAATAACGATGGATGACACATAAGCCAGCAAAAAGAAGCATCTACCTTATCTAAATGGGAAAGAAAGCAAGACAGCAACATTTCTCAAACGGTGGCATTGATTAATATTAACATAGAGATTATATTAACAATAAAATTCATTAAACATGTAATTTGCTTTTAGCTATGGCATTGCATCAATTTTCCAGCGGCATTATTAGAGGGTGTTTGTTTACAGGGACATTTTGGTGTAGGGACTAAAAAAACTCTGTGTTAGTCCCATCTAAACCAAAGAGGAGGGACTTTTAGGGACTAAAAGTGGGCATTTGGGACTAAAGAAAGAAGACCCCGAGGGAGTCTTTTTGGGACTTTTTCCAACAGTTGCCCCTGCCACGCATCACACCTTGTCTCTATTAGTTCATTACTATGGGTAACATGGTCTTTTAGCATGTCATTTAATAACCTCTAGTCCATGTTTAGTCCCTGGAACCCAGTAGGTAGGGACTAGGGAGTTTTTAACCAAACAGGGCCTTAAATTAACAACAGCTAATGAGTTGCACGGGACAGTGGAAGCACCAGCACCATGTGCATCTACCGATGTACTGTGGTCATGCACAGTCTGTTGCAATAAAGAACAAGCAACCAATGAGCATATTTGTGTTGGTCCCAGTTTTGTTATCTTTAGACGCCTTTCCCTATGTGGGCGTAGCAAATCTAGTCCTGCTCAAACTCTACAACCTTGTCCCTTCCTTTCCTTTTTGAACTAGTACTTTCGCCCCTTCCTTTCCTCTTTGAACCACGTCCTAGATTTATGCGATACAACTTTCCCCACAACTTTCCCCCATTCCTTTCCTCTTTGAACCATGTCCTAGATTAATGCTATACAACTTCCCCCCTTCATTTCCTCTTTGAACCACGTCCTAGATTCATGCTATATACAACTTTTCCCACTCCTTTCCTCTTTGAACCACGTCCTAGATTCATGGTATACATGCAGCTAGAGAAATGCATGTGGAGTAAGTAAATTATACCTTAAGGTTCTTGGGGCGTGGTTCGGTGGGCGACGGGACGACAGCGAAGAAGAAGGGGTCGGAGGCCCTCCCGCGCCACCACTGGGTGGAAAGTGAACAGCTGCACCGGTAGTCCCTCGCCGATGGCGACAGCGTTAAGCCTCCTTCCCTTCCCGGCGAACGGATCCTGTCGGCTCTTTGAGTAGCAGTGAGGGGAGAGAGAGGCCAACAAAGTCTTGTTTAGATCTGGAGAGGGCGAGAGAGTGTGAAGAGAGCAACTACAAGCGATGAGGCTCCAACGGGAGAGGGCAAGAGAGTGAGCGAACAGGCTAACCAGCTACACAACCCTCCCATTATGTTCAACGAGAGGGAAATAACCTTTTATACATTCCTGCATTCGCGTGACAAGCATTCCGTGTGTTTTTTTTTGTGTGTGTGGGAGTCATTGGGATTTCAATCATAATCGTGTCATGTGGCTTTGGTGGTAAGACTATCCACAGTGGTGCAGAAATAATGCAGCCTTAGTCACCTTACCTCTCTCCACGTAGTACGTTGGGTCCCACCAGTCAGAGGGTGAAACAAACAAATTAATAAGAAAAATTAAAAGCGCCAGCGGTGTATCTTACCTCACACATGTCGCTACTGCTCGAGAACACTGTCCAATTGATCCCTTTGTTCGCTCACGTACTATTTTAAGTGAATCCTTATTATAACATGCACAGAAATTTTAGCCACTCGTATTTGACTTAAGTCAGTGTGGCACCGTATCTCGTATACTTACTACTCCCTCCGTCTAGGTGTAATAAGTCACGTTAGAAGGTGCAACGGGACCAAGGTGCGTGCGTGTGTGTGCGTGCATGTGTGTGTGTGTGTTTAACACCATGTGTGTGTTAGAGAGAGTGACAGATCGACCTACTCCTATAGAGAGATGTTGTGTAGTGTACGATTTTAGCCATGAGAGTCGGTGCATCCTCTCATTTCCGGGCGTGTCCGGTAGGGACACGCGGACAGCTGCCACGCCCGCTCCTGACCAGCCTGGCCCACCCAAAGCCCCTCCATCACCCGCGCATGCTTCCCACCCGAAACGGTCAGTGCCGCTCCAAAGAATCGGTGCCGCATTCATGCCCGGGCAGAGCGGACACAACCTCTCACTAGCGCAAGAGTGATGGTTTCTTCGTCCATCCAACTTACTGCTGGGTCTATGTGATTTGACGGCTCATTGGTCTTTATTAATGAGGTGGTAGGACTGCTGGATGTCCCACACTTTTGGCCAAAGGAGGTATACTACTACTACTAGTTTACAATTTTCTCCATTCTTACAGCGGAGGCGTGCAAGAGCAGTGAAAACACGCAGGCTCAGTGATTACATGGCCCACCTCACACTACTATCACCGTGCGACACCTAACTCTTTACATAGTACTCCCTCCGTTCCTAAATATTACTAGATGAGTCCCCGCGCGTTGGCCCGGAACAGCGGTATATCTCTCTGCGCAAAATTATCGATTTCATAGAACAAAAAAAAACTCTATAACTGCATGACAAATGTGGTAGCCAAACTAAATAAACTCCCATCATCATTTAGATCATCCCACGTAAGGAAAAAAGATCAGCCAACTCCTGAACTCCTACTGCATAATGGGATTATATTTTTCTTTTTGACATGTTAATGGGACTTAAAAGCTCACTTACATGCATGCTACCGGTGCATGTTGGCATGCAGACATGTTGATGTGATTTAAAACCCACTCACATGCATGTGGCACAGTATTTCTGCATGCTTGCATGTGGCTTAGTGCGGAGCCTCTCAACGTCAAGATCAGACGGCTATTATGGACTGATTTACTTGATCTAACGGCTACATCAATTTTGATGACGTGGCTCAAGGAGAGGATAGAGAATTCCTAGTAGTGGGGGCTAGCTATTACTAGTAGATATAAGTCTTTGTAGAGATTCCACTACATATGGAACAAAATGAATGAATCACTTAAAATGCATCTATATACATCCGCATGTGGTTCATGGTGAAATCTCTACAAAGACTTATATTTAGGAATGGAGGAAGTACTATTATAGTACATACTGTAATTTATCAGCGAGATAAATTTGTACAATGCTATGAAGCTTCCAGCTTCTGTTACATGTATCTTGCGTCCAAGGTTGCCCATTGCAACATTTCATCAAATACAAAGGAGACTAACATGCATGCTATTGCATCTCAATGATTGACAGATCATAGAAAATATGTACTGCCTCCGTTCCAAAATAAGTTTCTCAACTTTGTGCAAAATTTAGTACAAAGTTGTACTACTACTAAAGTTGACACTTATTTTGGAACAGAGGCAGCTAAAGAAAAAAACGATCCATGCAGTCCCTAGCCCTTGAACCGTGAACCCTGACCAGGCTTCAATTTGCTGGCAATGTTCGAGCTTCCTAATAAATGAAGTTTGCAACCTTTTGACCATCGGATCATTTTGTGTAGTTTCACCAAAATTGAGATGAGCATCCCTGTGGCAAAGAAATTGAACAAGCGTAATTAGAATAAGATTACTGGGACTAGTTGATGAGACATAAACTCATCACAAATACAATATGTAGAAGCCAATAGAGGTGTGTGCGGGGCAAAGAAGTAGAGAAATATCCACAGAGAGTGATGTGGGCAGCTGGAGCAGTGGTGCAAGCCGGCTGTAAAGGGAGTTGTACCTGAGGGACGTAGCTCAACCTTGAGGAGGGCGGCGGGAGGCGGCAACTACCCACGTCGCGGCAGTGAGCAAGGGATGAAGGCAACCTCACCGGCTTTGTGAGAGAGAACGGCGGGAACCCTTGATCGGGACGTGCCGACAGTGGGTTTTCGTCGTCGGCGATGGCCACCGCATCTACACTAAGCATCCACCCCTTCCCCAAGCGGACGTGATCCGCTGGGATGTTAGTGATGTGGCCACAGTCGTTTTGTGCGAGAGAGTGTGAAGAGAGCAACCCCAGCAAGCAACCGTGTAGGCTGGCCCGTCCGGACTATGTACTCCTTTTCTCTCCATATGAACCTATCATATTGCGTACGTGCCACTGAAGAAAAAAAACTTTATTTATAAATGGCGCGGCACCTACTACTTGTTCTCCTATAACCTTGCGCTTGGCATCTCCAAAATATTGACCTTGCGATTGGCTCTTCGCCTCTTCGGGAAGTCGAGCAATAATGGTAGTGCAGTATGTATTGTTCTGGCTATATGAGACCGAATGAATTGCTGCACGTCCACCACGTGGGCGAGGGTCGAGGGGCGAGGGAGAGTGCTACATACGGAGCAAAGTGAGTGAATCTACACTCTAAAATACGTCTATATACATCAGTGTTTGGAGTATGTACTAGTAGTTCATATTGAAATCTACTCCCTCCGTCCCAAAATTCTTGTCTTAGATTTGTCTAAATCCGGATGTATCAAGTCACGTTTTAGTATTAGATACATCCGTATCTAGATGAAATTAAGACAAGAATTTTGGGATGGAGGGAGTACTAAAGGACATATATATTCCAAACAATATGATATAATCTCTATAACCAAGGTAGTAGGGACGAGGAGTAAACGGAGGGAGTAGTAAATTTTTCTCCTCCTCCTGCGAGCCACCGCGCACATGGGCGAGGGAGCGGGCGTAAGGCGTAGTAAGCAAGCTTCACCTCATCCTGCGAGCCACCTCGCCCATGGGCGGGGGAGACGGCGTACTAAGCAAGCTTCTCCTTGT
Organism: Triticum aestivum; assembly: GCF_018294505.1. NCBI lineage: Eukaryota > Viridiplantae > Streptophyta > Magnoliopsida > Poales > Poaceae > Triticum > Triticum aestivum. The sequence continues at coordinate 588,106,609 of NC_057800.1, forward strand.
TCTACGAGTTGACGAGACACATCAAAAGTACTCCAGTGTATAGAGCCTTGCCTCTAAGGTAGGCCCCACATGGTTTGCCTCTTTTTTAACAAAACACGTCAAGTCGCAATTTGTTTGTTCACCCGTGGTAGACGATCCTCCCTCCACCAAGTGGACAACCAGTACGCGTGCCAAATTACCACGTGGGCTGCCTTTTTTGTACAGAAATGAGCTCCATCGTGTACTCGCGCGGGTGTGGTTGGGAAAGAGACGGGATTACGTGCGCCGTGCATGCACCTCTTCTCTTCGTGCATGTTCCCCACCTACGTGGGTGTGTGTGAGAGATACAAACCGCGTTCGTGAGTGTTTTTTGTTTCGGGGTGGGGGTGGGGTGGGGGATTGATTTCGTGAATTATTTGTGGGAATATGTGTCAATGACATCTCAAACAAAATTTTGCATGCAATGTGTGTGAAATGGAGGCCTATCCATATCATACATAGAGGGTCGGGCAATCCGGGAGAAGAGAGGGAGGGGTCATAGCTATCGATAGAGTCGAAGAGAGGATCAAGTGGGTGGGTGCGAGATCGATGAAGAGAGCCATCGAAATTGTGTGTGTGTACAAGTCAAAGATATAGGGCGACTAGCCTACCAGAACGTTAGAGGGCACATGTCAAGTTTGTGTGTGGCAGGGAGACATGACTAGAGCGCTCGATGTATCGGTGTGTGTGGGTGGTGGGAGGGGTAGGCAGAGGCCTAACTATAGAGGTAGAACGACTCGTATATGTGTTGAGAAGGAGAGACCCAGCTATGTCTTGAGGGAGATCGATCGACATCCATACATAACTGAAGGACATGAAATATGATGGGAGAGAGATAGAGGAGAGAGAGAGGGAGGGAGAGGGAGGGAGAGGGGTAGAGTGCTGGATGGGTGATGGAGTTGCTTCTCGAAGATGGTGGGAGAGGCCTACTAGACAAACTGAGGGTGGAACTGCAATGTTATCAATAAGAGTGGGGATGTGTTTCTGTGTGTGCCTGTGCGTGATAGATCTGTCGGGACGCATCCCTGGATGATGAAGGGGAACCATGTGTTTGGTAAGCAAACCTAACTAGATCGGTAGATCAATTGTTGTTTGTCGGAGGAAGGGAGAGACACAACTAATGAGGTAGATCTATTGACGTGTTGGTAAAAATGAGTTATAAGAACCTAGCTAGCTATATGTATAGCGAGAGATCGGTCGGTGTACGTCCATTTTTTAGAGGCTAATAAGGCCCAGCGAGACGGATAGACAGAGAGAATGGAGCTAGGAGGTGGTGCGAGAGGCCCAACTACTATCTAGATAGGGGGAGGAGTGTGCGGTTGTGAGAGAGCGATGAAAAGAGGGGCGAGAGTTTACACATGTGTCTGACCGTATGAGAGACACGAGGCAAGGACACATAAAGGAGGAGATTGAAGGTGTGTTTGTATGTTGTAGGCAGGCATCGCTGGAGAGGTTTATCGATCGGTGTGTGTCGGAAAGGAGTTGTGGAGACTCTGGGAGAACGACCTAAAGAAAAAAATGAATGTGCCCGGTGGATAGAATGCCGAGGGAGGGGGAGGGCAAGGAGGGCGTGTGCATGCACGAGAGAAAGTTAGTGCTAGCTACAAAGATTAGAGGATTGTGTGGGTGTAAGAGACTAACAAAGATCATAATTTGATATGAAAGCGGATTCGTATATTTGAATAGGAGATCATAGTGTTTTAAACATTGCATGCATGAATATAGCGGTGATACAAGTGCTGTGCACATGTTATACCATAATGTGATGATGCATGGTGTTTGCAACTCGCAGCTAAATGCCGAACAATCTAAACCATACTATACATCAAACAATCTCACATTTTATTTGAATTTGTGATAATGTGTGGCGTTTGCAGCTTACAAATAAATATCGAACAATCTAAACAATACTATATGTCGAACATTCTCACATTTTATTTGAATTTGTGGTAATGTGTGGTGTTTGCAACTCACATCTAAATACTTGCGTATGGGGCGGGGCACCATACATAATGTGATAAACGCATTATACATATGAGACATTGTTTAGATTATGAAGATCTAGCTAGAGCTACAAATGTAATGTGATTTGAAATCAAAATAAAGTGGATTCAAAAAATCTAGTTCGAGTTCATATAGTACACATAGTTCATATGTAACTCGGGACTAATCATGTGGTGTGCTGTGAAGATAATACACAAACGATGGTTTAACTTGACAATAATGATGATTATAGATCTTATTAAAATAGAGAAATGAATTCAAATGCTTTGACTTCACAACAATCATTACTGTAGATCTTATTCAAATAGAGAAACGAATTCAAATTTAGTTCATATTGAAGCGGTAGTATATACGTTTGGAATGCACTAAAACGTTCATTTGAGTAGTAGGTTGCATGCATTATACACGTAGCGAAATATTTTAATTGAACATAACATGAATTCAAAGTTTTGAATGACATTTGTAGGGCGCATTGATTTGGTACAGTACATGTTAGGCTTGTCCGGAAATTTCAACCCGCGCCTTGTTAGCCCGAAATATTTAAGATATATCTTTGTCTCGTTGTGCTCCGACAACTCCCTCCATCTCAACCCGCACCTTGCTATTCCGAAATTACAACGCGCACGAAAACTCCCACCTCCTGTGAAATCCCAACACGCGAAATGCCCATGGTACCCCTGAACCGAAAGAACCGCCTCAAATCAGTGGGGGTACTTTCATAACTTACCCCACATTTCGGACAAGCGCGTATCTAAGCCATGGTTCCCCACTGCCATCCCATCCGCCCACCCATTCGTACACCGAGGCCGCGAAAACCCGCGACAAAACCCCACACCCTGCTCCATACGCCACGCAGCCGGAGCCTCTTCCCCGACGAGGTCGTCCACAGCAACACCTGGACGTCCCTCATCCACCGTACCGGATGAGGATCCGTCGTCGATCTCATCGTCCCGCCAGTTCAGCCACACCGTCCTCCACCTCCAAGGAGCTGCCCCGACGTTCCCCTCGTCTTTCGTGCCACCTGCATTCCCACACCGCCGTCTTCACCTGCACCACCGGAAGAGCATCATCATCACCGTATCCTCGGATGAAGCTGCGGCTAATCGGCGCCACCAAAGAGGTTGTACACTAATCGCCGCATTTTCTTCTTGATTCGATCTCACGGTGCTGCCGGCGCTCGGTACCGAGCCGACACGACGCGGCTCCATCCATGGCAGCGTCGCCGGCCACTTCCTCCACGGCGTCGCTCCCTTGGCGGCAACATCCACATCAGTAGGACCTGCTGCTGCTTTAGCTCTCGCTCGCGCTGCTGCTCTGCTCTTGCTCTTGGTCCCCTGCCTGGTCTGCTCTTGCTATTGCTCTTGCTCGCGCTACTACTCTCGCTCTTGCTCTTGCTTGCGATGCTGCTCTCGCTCTTGCTCTTGCTTGCGATGCTGCTCTGATTTAGCTACACTTCACTTTGATGCCGTTGGGGTGAAGGAAGAACCAGCCGCAGCGGGGAGGGGGGCTCGCCGGAGAGGTACCCCACTATCTATCTTAGGGTTCAGGATGGGGCGGTGGTCGCCGGCGGTAGCGGGGCATTGGCGGGGCAGTGGCGTGGGGATCGTCGGAGAAAAAGCTCGGCACGGGGGGGGGGGGGCTAGAGGGATGGCCGGAGCGGCAGCGAACCGGCGGTGGGGAGTGTTTTCGGGGCGGGCGGGGCGGCTCACCGCGGGCGGTGGGGGGCTGCTGTTTGGCCGGCTCAAGGGGTGGAGGTTGAAGATGAACCGCATGCCCTTGATTTCGTATCCAACCGCTGCAAAATCGACTGACCAGAGATGAAAAAGTCAGTTGACCGACATGTAGCCTCACCTTGCTAGTGCGTCCAGTTTCGACAGCAAAATTCAGTTTCGATAGTTAAGTTTAGTTTCGACAGTTAAGTTCAGTTTCGACAGTTAAATTCAGTTTCAACAGTTAAGTTTAGAGATGAGCGGCTGATGTATTTTACAACTAGCACTTTGTGGTTATGTATTTTACGTCATGTATTGGAGATGCTATTAGAATTCCACTTAGGTTAACGTTGTTCGTTGTCTCTCTTGTCCTGCTTCAGCCTCGGCGTCGTACAAATCACCGGAGCTGCTCCAATGATGAAACCCTCCCTCACAGCGGAGCAGTACCTCGGGCTCCATCTCCAGACGCCTAAGATCTTCTTCCCCTCCTCCGACAGCCAAGTCAGCCGAAGCATCCTCACCGGCCAACCCAATCACGCCGAGATCGACATGGCTTCACCAAAGAGGTTGTACACTTGTTGCATCTCTTTTTTACTCTACATTTTATATATATTGTCCACTGAGCACACAGATTTGTTCCTTTAGTGTCTCCTTGAAAGAAAAAACATAGGAATTTTAATTTTCACTTGTCCTCCTTTTCAAATTCCTATTCATGAAGCACAAGACTAAGAGATAGTAGCATAATAGCATTATAACCGTACATTTTCTTGTGGTTTGACTTAATCTCACCATGCTTCTTTGCATCCTGTGATCTTCCAATTGTTGTGAATCAAATACCCAGATGACGCCACACCAACTCACAGCCTCACAACATGTTGGATACTCCGGCAGGTGGCCAAAATTGGCGAAAATCTCCTAATTCCGGAGGCCACAAAAAGCCACCCCAGAGACACCAATACGGTATTAACAGTCTTTGAGACTTTCACATCAAATAATATGCGAGAAAGGACACTCCGCAGCCTTGCCGAAGTCTACCAAGTAGCAACAATAAACCCATGGAGTGACACGGCTATTACCTTTAATGCCAGTGATGAACCTAAATTCCGAACAGCCCGAGCACCAGCCGAATTGGTCCTCAGTCCAATAGTGGACGGCTTTCGTCTTACCAAGGTACTCATGGATGGCGGCAGCGGATTGAACCTCATTTACGAGGAGACTCTTCAAAAAATGGAAATAGACTGGAACCACATTGAGCGAAGCAGCACAACCTTTAGAGGAATAATCCCCAGTCGGGAAGCACGCTGTACAGGAAAAATCACACTAGATGTGGTGTTCGACACGCCGGATAATTACAGGTCCGAAGAGGCCATGTTCCAGGTGGCCCCATTCAGCAGCGGTTATCACGCTCTGCTAGGGCCGGAAGCGTTTACAATCTTCCAAGCAATACCCCATTATGGGTACATGAAGCTCAAGATGCCCGGGCCTAACGGGATCATCACTCTCGCTAGTGATCCGGACATAGCACTCCGCGCCGAAAACAAGACAGCCGCACTGGCCCTCGAGGCACTATCCGAAGCCCTAGCGGCTGAGGAGCTGACTGCGCTGCGCTCTACGGTGAATAGGGACGATGTGGTACTCGACAAAAGATCCAAGTCCACCTCCTTTAAACCGGCGGACGAAATAGTCAAATTCCAGGTCCATCCAACGGACCCCAATAAAACAGCTTCCATCGGGGCACAGTTAAACCCTGATGTCGACGCCGCATTGCGACAGTTCCTACGAGAGAACTGGGACAATTTTGCCTGGCACCCTTCAGACATGCCAGGAATCCCACGCAGGCTGGCCGAGCACAGCTTAAATATCCAAACAGGATTCAAACCTGTCAAACAGGCTCTTCGGTGTTTTTCCAAACCTAAGAGACATGCCATGGGAGAGGAGCTAGCAAAGCTATTGGAGGCCGGATTCATCAGAGATGTAAAACATCCGGACTGGCTAGCAAACCTGGTGATGGTACCAAATAAGGACAAATCCTGGCGCCTGTGTGTTGATTTTAAAGACCTTAACAAGGCTTGCCCAAAGGATCCCTTCCCCCTCCCCCACATCGATCAAATTATTGACGCTACCGCAGGACACGATTCATTGTGTTTCCTCGACGCATATTCTGGCTACCATCAAATCAAGATGGCAGAACCAGACGAAGCCGCAACGGCATTTATCACACCATACGGGCCATTCTGCTTTAACACGATGCCCTTCGGGCTCAAAAACGCCGGCGCAACATATCAGCGCATGATTCAGACATGTCTGGCAAGCCATATCGGCAAAACAGTGGAGGCATATGTAGATGATGTGGTCGTCAAAACAAGACATGTTGAATCTCTAGTAGACGACTTGAGGCTCACATTTGATAACCTCCGAACATACGACATCAAGCTCAACCCAGAAAAATGCGTTTTCGGCGTTCCAGCCGGAAAGCTCTTGGGCTTCATTGTATCTGGTAGAGGAATTGAAGCAAATCCAGCCAAGATCCGAGCTCTGTCGCAACTGGATATCCCAAAGGACCTCAAACAAATACAAAAGTTAACCGGATGCGTGGCGGCTCTAAGCCGCTTCATCTCCCGCTTGGGAGAAAAGGCCCTACCCCTTTACCGCCTCCTTCGGCGCACCGAACACTTCAAATGGACGGACGCAGCCACGGCCGAACTCGACGAAATAAAAGCCATACTGGCAACAAACCCAGTCCTGGCCGCGCCAAACATTGGTGAACCAATGCTATTATACATTGCAGCAACACATCAGGTTGTAAGCACAGTGCTCATCGTTGAACGAGAAGCGGACGGACACAAATTCCCCCTTCAAAATCCGGACCGGTGATAGACTTTATATCCGGGGTTGTACACCGTTACGGCGTCCCCCACAGCATCATCACTGATAACGACACGAACTTCACGGTCGTTGAGGTAAAACTCTGGTGCAAAAACATGGGCATCAAGCTCGATTATGCTTCCGTCTATCACCCACAAACTAACGGCCAGGTCGAACGTGCAAATGGTCTTATCATGAGCGGCATCAAACCCAGATTAGTGCGGTCCCTCAAAGAATCTGACACGCACTGGGTAGAGGAGCTCGACTCCGTACTCTGGGGGCTGGGGGCTGCGGACCACGCCGAATCGCACCACCGGATACACACCATTCTTTATGGTGTACGGCGCAGAGGCAGTTTTGCCTTGCGACATAATTCATGACTCACCTCGAGTGCGCATGTACGAAGAAAGAGAAGCCGAGCTCGATCGGCAGGACAGTTTGGATGCATTGGAGGAGGAGCGTGATGTGGCAAAAGCCCGTTCCGCATTCTATCAACAGCAGGCTCGAAGATACCAAAGCAGAGAAGTACGGGCCAAAAATTACAACGTTGGCGAATTAGTTCTACGACTACCGGATAAGAAAAAGGACAAACTCAAGCCCAAGTGGGAAGGTCCCTTCATAATTGACCAAGTCCTGACTGGTGGAGCGTACCGCCTGCGGGATGCATCGGATAACTGACTCGAGCCGAACCCATGGAATGCAGCCCGTCTCCAAAGATTCTATGCCTAGCACCGGAGTCTGTGTTCGTCTCCTTCCTCTGTCCATTTTTTATGTATTTTCTGTCTAACATTTCTCTTATTCTCTCTCTATCTCTCCTATAAACTTTTAAGGCTTATAAAGTGATGCGCCATCCGCGCTGATTAAACCTGGGGGCTTCTTTAAACAGAAGCTTATTCATACGGGCTTCATGCCCAACACATGTGTCACACTTCCGCATGTACCTTTTATTCACCATTATATGCATCGATATGACTTAAGTTTTGGCCAAGCTGGGTTGCCTGGCTCCTGTGCTTACCCCTACATTCCCGATTGTTCGGCTAGGCAGTAAAGGGAGCACCTCTGCGATTGTTACTGCCAGGTCAGCCGGACGTGTACCTCAGACTGGGTGAAGCCGAAAGCTAGCGTTCTTAAGGGAATATTCGGTCGGTGAACTAAAGATGATCTTTTTTTATTTTTATCTATACGCCCCGAGATGTTTTTCCTGCGTTTATTTTCGCAGCATGGACATGCACCTTAGGGCATGCCTCCCAGGGAAAGGAACCCCTAACGGAACTATTCTCCCTGGAAGATGTTTCTTACTAACCATGTAATATAACATACCTAGTCGGGCACTTGTCTGTTCACGCCCTAATGACCCCTATGCCTGGTCTCCATGCATTCCCCGGTTCCTATATAACCACATGGGAATTCGGACACACTCCGGACCGTCAGGTCCCGAGGCTGAAGCGAAAAGGTCGGCCATGACAAATGATCTACAATCCGGCTAGAAGTCATTATAAATGTCAATTAAATTACGTAGTCATTTTGACTGGTTGTATTCCTCTTCAATACCATCTAACAGGCTGTCTAATTTACAGTCCTGCCGGGAATACTTTGCGGCCAACTCTACTTGGCCGTATACTAAGCTTACAGGGATCTCCTTCCCATCGGGCCCTACAGGACCGACCTCGGCCATGTGGTTGGGGTCAGCCTTTGCGTACCGCGTCTTCACCATGGCCCAGGCCTCCCTAGCGCCTTGACGGCAGGCTGATATCTTCCACAATCGGAAGCGCCACCGTGCTCCCTTTAGCTTTTCTGCAAGCTCTCCAAGACCTTCGGGTATGGAGACGGATGGCCACAGGGCCTGGGCGATGCCTCGCATCGCTTGCCAAACTCGATCGAGCAGTTGCAAGAGCTCGGGAAGAAGGTCACCCGTAGAACCGGGCATCTCCTCCGCAGGACGACCTGTTAGGACACCTATAGACATTGCTCTGTTAGTCGACTTCCCCGCCGAACTTTCTTTCAAAAGGTTCATTCAAGCACTTACTAAATATGTCGCGCCGAAGCCGCTGATTCTCCTTCACAGAGTCTGACAGCTGGGCACAAACATCTTTCAGCTTGACGCCCAGCCTGGTGTTGGCATCTTGGAGATCGTTCTTCTCCCCCATCACCTTTAATATCACCCTCTCACCAGCCTTTAGCTGGCGTAGGAGGTGTTGCCTTTCCGGATTCAATCCGGCACCATCTGCAATCTCATGTGTCAGATTCACATCAAAGCCGGGCTTTGCAAAATACTTATCTTTCGAAGTGCATATTACCAGAGGGGGTCTCCTTAGGCTCCCCTGTCGCGGCTAGTGCGGCCTCCAGTTGGGATTTGCACTCTTCCAGCTCCTTGCACAGTAGGGAATTCTTTTCTGTAAGAACCTGCATATCAAATGATCCTTAAATCAGTTAGTCTAACTGTTTCAAGTCTCGGGGGCTACTTCTATATATATAATTACCAATATTTTCTTACCCGTATGTCTTTTACATGTTGCTCCATGGCTCTGGCTAGACCATTTTGAGCGGCATGGAGGTGCGCATCTCCCGAGTTGAAGGCATCTAATGCCCCTTGGGAGAAACAAGCATCATGAAGAATTGTCCGGCGACGCCTGTGGTTCATGGCACTCTCCACCTCAGAGTTGGTGGCAGACAACCCGTCCACATCCTCCATCGGAGGAGCATCTGGCGCGCGCCTTACGTTTGCCTCCACCTCCGGACCAGGCCTTGGATCCTGGCTGGTGGAGACGCGATTGGCAGCCTCTCCGGGTATAGTCCGGCGAGGTCTCTTTGTCCTGAAGAAGGCACATGTGTCAATGTGCCTCGAAGGTATAACACCTGGGATAAGGGGGCGCGCCATACCTTTGCGCTGACGCCTCGGTCCGGACTGCACTTCTTTTCGGCCCACGGGGCCCTACGGCCCCTCGTTGGCTTGTCGCTGCAGGTTCGACCTTCCGCCTTAAAAACCTCCCCTGCAAAGTTCGGTTGGAATCAGGAAACTGAACACAAGTGGGCGGACACCTATTCGGGGTACTGGGACTTCGATCTCAGGTACCTGGGGCATCAGGATTAGCCCTGGGTAATCGGCCGTAATGGCCACCAAGGCGTTGTCCTCGCTCAATTGATGGAACACTCCATCAATCAGCTCCATAGATATGTCCGGATCCTCTTGAGAGGCCGGGTCGAGGGACCGTCCTGGGTCCTCGTGTTGTGGAGGAGGGCTGCTTATTTCCTTAATAGCCCGGCGCAGTTCCTGCGTTGAAGTCGTCAGACTGAATATTTAACAATGGGAATACAAAACGGATGGACAAGTAAATACAGCCGCTTACCCAGCTCGGGGGATTGTGCATGGAGAATCCACCCTGAGGGTTGACGCGGAGAAATTCCTCCTCTTCTCCCTTATACAAAGTGGACAAGATCTTTAGTAGAGCGGCAGCTGAATCCGGCCCCTTACGACCGTAGCGAGTGGCGTCGTCCTCCCCATTGAAGTCCCACATGGGGTGGCTTCTATACTGAAGCGGCTGCACCCCCCGCATAATGCATTCGGCCATAACCCCGATCATGGTTAGTCCAGAATGGGCTAACAATCTTATTCGGCCCATCAGGTAAATGATGTCCCTGTCACTTTCCCTCTGGGGGCTCCGTGGGCGCCAGCTGAGGCGCTTCTTTAAGGGAGCACCGTTGAATTCAGGGAGGCCGATCCGGTCAGGATCCGGCAATGGGACGTCTTCTATATAGAACCATTCCGAGGGCCAGTCTTCAGACGCCTTCTTTGGGGTTCCGGACAGATATCCGGTCCCGGCGATGCGCCACACTTCGGCTCCACCCACTTGATACATTAACCCCTTCTTGGAACGGGGCACAAGGCAAAATAGCTCCTTCCACACTCCGAAGTGAGCTTCAACACCCAAGAACAGCTCGTAGAGGGCTACAAAGCCCGCGATATGCAATACTGAGGCAGGCGTGAGATGGTGTAGCTGGAGGCCGTAGAACTCCAGCAGCCCCCGGAGAAATGGGTGGATTGGAAATCCAAGCCCCCTTATTAAGTAAGGGACAAGGCACACCCGTTCTCCTTTGGAGGGATTAGGGGCATTCTCTGCTTGCTCTCCACCGTTGTAGACGGCGAGACCGGCTCGAATCGGGACGATATAGGCCGGGGGGAGAAATCCCTTGGTCTAGAGCGTCACTAGCTCGCTATGTGGGGTGGAACATCTCCCCCAATGTCCAGGCTTAGGGCTGGAAGGGCGAGGGGAGGAGTTGCGATGGCTGGCCATGGTGGAATGGACCTTTGTCAGATGCGCTCTGACGAACACTCGCGGAGGGGAGAATGTGCGGATTGGATCTAAATCCTCGTCCCCTTAAATAGGGTAGCTCATTTACACGGCTAGTGGTGTGAATGTAAAAACACTCAGACTTTTCATATTCGTTTGACACGTGGGAAGTGGCCATTATTGGGCGTAGAAGCCAAGGACCGCAACATCTGCAAGAAACCGGACTTTATTCAAACAGGTACATGGAATTTGGAGGAGAACCCGCCTTGCAATGCCGAAGACAATCTGCGCACCGGACTCATCGTCATTGAAGCCTGGTTCGGGGGCTACTAAGGGAGTCCTGGATTAGGGGGTGTTCGGATAGCCGGACTATACCTTCAGCCAGACTCCTGGACTATGAAGATACAAGATTGAAGACTCTGTCCCGCGTCCGGAAGGGACTTTCCTTGGCGTGGAAGGCAAGCTTGGTGATACGGATATGAAGATCTCCTACCATTGTAACCGACTCTATGTAACCCTAACCCTACCCGGTGTCTATATAAACCGGATGGTTTTAGTCCGTAGGACAACATACACATCAACAATCATACCATAGGCAAGCTTCTAGGGTTTAGCCTCGGCGATCTCATGGTAGATCTACTCTTGTACTACCCATATCATCAATATTAATCAAGCAAGACATAGGGTTTTACCTCCATCGAGAGGGCCCGAACCTAGGTAAAACTTCGTGTCCCTTGTCTCCTGTTACCATCCGGCCTAGACGCATAGTTCGGGACCCCCTACCCAAGATCCACCGGTTTTGACACCGACACTTGTGTTTTTAAATTCTCTGTTTTGCACGTGCATTCCTATCCTATTCCTGTCTATTTCCTATCCCTGCATTGTTGTAATCCTCCAATTCAAACGAGCCCTTATAGAATTACTTCTCTTACAGATAGTTGTCAAAGAAAACCTTGCGTGGTTTGTCCCGCTCCTGCTGTGTCGTCGTCCACCCCAGCTCAGCTGCTCCAACGACAGAAGGGTCCAGCACAGCAGGGATCCGGCCTCCAGACTGTCTTTCGCCGCCTTAGATCTTCTTCCCTGCCGCTGGCAGCCATGAAAACTGCACTACCATCATCAACTGAGCAGATGACCTCGAGGACTACACGGGTCCGCAAGAGAGGTCGCACTCTTTCGTGTCTGCTTATGTTATGCATCGCTTAATATTACATGCTACTTTATCGTCCTGTCCACCGATTAGACTCTGAGTCAGCTCCAAACTAATGGTCAAACTTGAGTTTTTAAATGGTTGTGGGGTACATATCGGGGCCGCTATCAATAGTATCTATCTACTATCTAGTTAATCTCCGGTGTCTACTATGAGTTTCATGTTGGGTGGGAAACAAACAGTAAAGAAGCCATTATCTGTATTTTTTAACCGAAGCCATTATATGCCTTCTATTATTGGTTTTGGGGCTATCCACATGTTGCTACCATCACTCTGGATTTCTGCATGCACTCCTTACATAATCTCACTATGTTTTATTCCTATGCATGACAGTTATTGTAAACAATGGAACTGAACATGTAGAGAAAAAGAGATGAGCCTTGTGTGGCAATAAAATTTCTTGCAGACGTCGCTCCATGGTAGGCGCAAAGGCAGCCCCCCTCCATGCATTTTGGATTGTAATCGAGAGGAAGATATCTGTTCTGAGGGGGATTCAGAAGGAGAAGACAACTCCTATTTACCCCCAGAGGTCTTCGCTCTAACTTGGCATGCTGATGTTGGTTATATCATGCATATGGTGTCTTACATTGCTTACTTTATACATCAAATATGTCATCTGCTTAGTTTAGACATCATTTGTGCGAATGCCATCTGTTTAGTTTATTCATCATTTATGTGAATTATGCAACGCCATCTTGTTTAGCCAGGCATCATATATGTGAATTTTGCAATGCCATACTGCTTAGCCAATCATCTTATATGTAAATTATATCAGGCCATCCTTTTTTTCGTTACATATTACATTTGTCAACAATGTTATTACATTCAACTGCTCTTCGTGTGCATCAGCCATTTGACACGATGATGGCAAATTCTGGAGTGAAAACAAGGTCTTCAGAGCAGACTATGCTATCTGACGAAGCAGTTAGTAACCCAGTTCCAGTTGACACAACACCGTCTCCACCACAAAGCACCCAAACACGAGCAGTTAGTAAGGGAACTGCAGTGCCCAAAGCACGAGGACCACCACTCTGAATCCCAACTCAACGCTTAAAGAAGAAGAAGATTTGTTCTCAGGTCAGGTTCTGTAGCTATGGTTCATACTCCTTTGCTCTTGCATGACTGTATTTACTCATACCAACTATTTTCAAATTTGAAGGATGGAATTGAAACTCCAATGGCGCAACAGGTATGTTTTAAACATGTTTCTTTAACTGGTTTGCTGTTGTAACCTGCTCTATGTTGATTTCAGTTTCAATTGAATAAACAGTTATGTTCTCATGTCATGTACATTACAAGTGTTGTTATTGCTCTATAGTTACCCACATTATATTCTCTCTATTCTACTCTGTCTTGAACAAATATTATTTGAACTGTGTCTCTATCTTGATTTGGCAACAAAAACTAGAATGGTATAGACCATAAAGTGACCATGGTACATAGATGTATGTTTGTTTCATGTTGTTATCCTGTCCACTTTACTACTGAACTCATTTACCAAAATGAGTTTCATATACAACATGGTAAACATGTGATGTGTCTGCCTGTTTCTCTTTTAGAATGCGGACAAAATATTGGAGAACAGTACCGCGTTATCCAATGGTAAAGGAAGTAATGCAGATAAGGTTCAAGATAGTGAGACATCCCTGTTGGTCTTCAAGAAAGCTGATAAAAACTATCTCGACGACAGTGAGGGAACCCAAAAGTCCTGTCTTGATGTAGTGTTCGAGTTACTGGCCACTACTGCTGGCACAAGCTCTTCGAACTCGCTGCCTGAATCAGTTCGTCTTATTGACTCTCAACTTCAAGTTGAAAGACATCGATCAGATGTGCTGTGACAGGAAGCTGAAGGACTGAGGAAGTCCCTGCAGAATTCAGATGCATATTTTTTGGTGCAACAACAAGCGCTGGAGGATTTAAGAGCCAAACAAGAGAAAGTTAATAAGCTTGCTAAGCATCTTGCCAGCATTATGGGTACCCAGGATATTGTTTCTTGAGATCTTCTGAAGTGGTTTCAGTTCTGGATTTGTTTTGCTGCGGCATTTATTTGCGCTGGTCACCAACTTTGACAACCAGTGTATATGATATGCTGCTTTATTCCCTATATTTGCACTGGTGGCGAACTTTGATGCCTAGTGGATGTAATATGTGTAATAGCCGTGATAGCCTAGCGTTAGTTGCGTGCTTATTTATTTCCTTGTTGTCTTGTTTATTTGTTTGCTTGTAGTCATTGCAGTTCTTTTTCCGTGGTTAGCTAGTGGCTGCAATAACCTATTTTTTAAAACTAGGCCACAATAACCATGGGCTAATATTTACTGTAGTGACACTAGGCCTCCTACTGGCCGTAGAAACAGTGGGCCATCTATGGGCCATAGAAACAATGGTCCTTCTATGGGCCGTAGAAACAATGGGCCTTCTACGGGCTGTATTATCAATGGGCCTTATACGGGCCGTATAATCGATTCGCCAAACATGGGCCAAACAGACCGCATTATGGCCGTAAACGGGCTAGAGTTGGAATCGTCCATTCATGGGCCCACCATAACGGGCCATCGTTAATAGGCCGTATTTGATAACGCTATGAAATCGGCCCAACGTATTAACGGACCACAAACGGGCCGACTGTAACCACGGACTGAATTTGGCCCACAAGCAGAAAATGAGAGTAACGGGCCGTAAGTAAACGAATGCTGGAAATGAGCCCAAGAATAAATGGGCTCTGAGATGGCCGAAAGATAACATGGGCTGGAAACGGCCCAACGGAATAACAGGCCGTTAATGGGTATAAAGTGATACACTGTTCATTACGGGCCAGTTTCACCATGGGCCGTTAATGGGTGTAAAGTGATACACTGTTCATTACGGCCCAGTTTCACCACGGGCCGTTAGTAGGCCAAGAGTTACATAGGGCCTCATATGGGCCGAAAGACGTCATGGGCCATACATGGGCCAGAAGTGAAAACGGGCTGGAATCATATTGGATGGCCCAGATGACGCTATTGGGCCTAATTCGGATAGGGTGTAACGGGCCTTGGGTTAGCGGGCTGTAAATGGGCTATATTCGAACAGGCCGTTAATAGGCTTTCCATGGGCCGGCCCGCCAGCTTTTTACCAAGTCAAATGGGCCGGCCTTTTCACAGGAATGGGCCTCTGTTGGGCCGTGCCACGTGTCGACGTATCATCGGCGCCTTCCGTCCAATGAGTGGTTGACATCTGTCCCAACGGTGAGCCGACATGTGTTTCCTCCAGCCAATGATGATTTTACACATGGAAAATCCCCATTGGCCGGGGCTGTTAACGGGTTATCGGATCCAAAACCCGACCCGATAGCTTAACGGCGTTCCGTTACGGTGGATGCCACGTGTTGTTCACCCTTGACGAAAACACTTCTGTGACGCACGATTTATCGTCATGGAACACTTCTATGACAACACAGGTATGACTATCTTGATTCTGTCATAAAGTTTTCATGGATGTACATGCATGACAAAAAAAGCGACCTACTGCGACAAACACGTATCATCACGGAAGTGTATTTTTTTGTAGTGCTCCGTTGTCTCGTCGCCATTGCCTTCTTTGGGTGTGTCCACCATGTATATATCATATGATGAGATGGCTGTCCAGTGCCCTATGGGCAGTGGTTCCTCTTCATCTCCCGCATCGTCGTCCATATAGTCGATGTCTTTGGAGTCAAAGTCGAGCATGTCGGTTAAGTCGTCGACAGTGGCTACTAAGTGGGTGGTGGGTGGGCGGCGAATTTCTTCGTCATCCGCATCTCAATCCTGCCGGACATAGTTCGGCCAGGATCCTCCTGACAAGGAGAGAGACCTTAATGAGTTCAGTATGTCGCCGAAGGGCGAGTGCTGAAAAATCTCCGCGGAGGTAAACTCCATGATCGGCGCCCAATCGAATTCGATAGGAACGGGCGCAGGCGGGTTCGGAGTCCGTGGCCGGAGAAGGATCCAGCAGTTTGGCAACACGGCTCTCGTGAAGGGTAAGATCGATATTCGGCTCGATAGCCGCTGAGGATACGGCCTCCGTGACGGGGTCTATGCACCCGTCCATGGATGGCACAACTGGCTCCGAATTGAGGCTCGGAGCGGCTGCCGGTGCGATCTCCTGAATACGGTCCGATGGTAGAGCTAAATCGTACTCATCGTGACCGCGTGGCGCACAAGGCAGGGGCTCGAATCCATCGAAGATCAAGTCTCCGCAGATATCGACCTTGTAATTTAAGCTTCCAGACCTGATCTGGTGGCCAGTGGCGTAACTTTCGATCTGCTCCAGATGGCCAAGCGAGTTGGCCCGCAGTGCGAAGCCGCCGAACACAAAGATCTGTCCGGGGAGAAAAGTCTCACCCTGGACTGCATCGCTATCGATGATAGTAGGAGCCATCAAGCCTAACGGCGACGACACAGAGGAACTCTCAATGAAAGCACCAATGTCGGTGTCAAACCGGCGGATCTCGGGTAGGGGGTCCCGAACTGTGCGTCTAAGGCGGATGGTAACAGGAGGCAAGGAACATGATGTTTTACCCAGGTTCAAGCCCTCTTGATGGAGGTAAAACCCTACGTCCTGCTTGATTTATTCTTGATGATATGAGTATTACAAGAGTTGATCTACCACGATATCGGAGAGGCTAAACCCTAGAAGCTAGCCTATGGTATGATTGTATCTTCTCCTACGGACTAAAACCCTCCGATTTATATAGACACCAGAGGGGGTTAGAGTTACACAAGGTCGGTTACAAAGAAGGAGATATCCATATCCGTACTGCCTAGCTTGCCTTCCACGCCAAGTAGAGTCCCATCCGGACATGAGACGAAGTCTTCAATCTTGTATCTTCATGGTCCAACAGTCCGACCGAGGAATATAGTCCGGCTGTCCGGAGACCCCCTAATCCAGGACTCCCTCAATCGCCATCGTCACCAATGATCCTCTCATCGGGAGGGGGTCAATCTCCATCAACATCTTCACCAGCACCATCTCTTCTCAAACCCTAGTTCATCTCTTGTATCCAATTCTTGTCTCTAAGTCCGGGATTGGTACCTGTGGGTTGCTAGTAGTGTTAATTACTCCTTGTAGTTGATGCTAGTTGGTTTATTTGGTGGAAGATCATATGTTCAGATCCTATATGCATATTAATACCCCTCTGATTATGAACATGAATATGCTTTGTGAGTAGTTACGTTTGTTCCTAAGGACATGGGAGAAGTCTTGCTATTAGTAGTCATGTGAATTTGGTATTCGTTCGATATTTTGATGAGATGTATGTTGTCTCTCCTCTAGTGGTGTTATGTGAACGTCGACTACATGACACTTCACCATTATTTGGGCCTAGAGGAAGGCATTGGGAAGTAATAAGTAGATGATGGGTTGCTAGAGTGACAGAAGCTTAAACCCTAGTTTATGCGTTGCTTCGTAAGGGGCTGATTTGGATTCATATGTTTCATGCTATGGTTAGGTTTACCTTAATACTTTTGTTGTAGTTGCGGATGCTTGCAATAGAGGTTAATCATAAGTGGGATGCTTGTCCAAGTAAGGGCAGTACCCAAGCACCGGTCCACCCACATACCAAATTATCAAAGTATCGAACGCGAATCATATGATCGTGATGAAACCTAGCTTGACGATATTCCCATGTGTCCTCGGGAGCGCTTTTATCTATATAAGAATTTGTCCAGGCTTGTCCTTTGCTACAAAAAGGATTGGGCCACCTTGCTGCACTTATTTATTTTATTACTTGTTGCTCGTTACAAATTATCTTATCTCAAAACTATCTATTACCTATAATTTCAGTGCTTGCAGAGAATACCTTGCTGAAAACCGCTTATCATTTCCTTCTTCTCCTCGTTGGGTTTGACACTCTTACTTATCGAAAGGACTATGATAGATACCCTATACTTGTGGGTCATCAAGACTCTTTTCTGGCACCGTTGAGGGGGAGTGAAGCGCCTTTGGTAGGTGGAATTTGGTAAGGAAATATTTATATAGTGTGCTGAAATTTACTGTGACTTGTTACTATGGAAAGTAATCCTCTGAGGGGCTTGTTCGGGGTATCTTGACCCCGACCAGAAGGGCAAAGAGTTGCTCCTCAACCTATTGAACCTACTGAAAATGTCTACTTTGAGATTCCTTCGGGTATGATAGAAAAACTGCTAGCCAATCCTTTTGCAGTAGACGGAACAATGCATCCTGATGAGCACCTAATATATGTGGATGAAGTTTGTGCATTAATTAAGCTTGCATGTGTGCCCGATGATGTTATTAAGAAGAAGGTCTTCCCTTTATCTTTGAAGGGAGATGCATTAACATGGTATAGGCTATGTGATGATATGGGATCATGGAACTACAAACGATTGAAATTGGAATTTCATCAGAAGTTTTATCCTATGCATCTTGTTCATCGTGATCGCAATTATATATATAATTTTTGGCCTCGCGAAGGAGAAAGCATCTCTCAAGCTTGGGGGAGGCTTAAATCAATGTTATATTCATGCCACAATCATGAGCTTCCAAGAGAAATAATTATTCAAAATTTATATGTTCGACTTTCTAATAGCAATCACATCATGCTCGATACTTTTTGTGCTGGCTCTTTTATGATGAAGACTATTGAATTCAAATGGGATTTATTGGAAAGAATTAAATGCAACTCTGAAGATTGGGACCTCGACGAAGGTAAGGAGTCAGGTATGAACCCTAAGTTTGATTGTGTTAAATGTTTTATGGATACCGATGTTTTCCGTAAATTTAGCACTAAATATGGACTTGAGTCTGAAATAGTAGCTTCTTTCTGTGAATCTTTTGCTACTCATGTTGATCTCCCTAGGGAGAAGTGGTTTAAATATCATCCTCCCATAGAATTAAAAGTAGCTTCACCTATTAAAGTTGAAGAAAAGACTATCACTTATAATGATCCTATTGTTCCTATTGCTTATGTTGAGAAACCACTTTTTCCTGTTAGGATAAAAGATCATGCTAAAGCTTCAACCGTGGTTCGTAAAAGCAATATTAGAACCTATACACCTCCTGAGAAAATTAAAGTTGAACCTAACACTACACCACAACACTTGTTTAGGGGCAATTAATTGCCGGGAGAAATGCATGTTCAAGGGCAAATGAACTGCCGGGATATTGGTGCCTGCTGGTACAAGCATCTTAGGGCGGGCAAACTGCCGGGAGAACTTGAGCAACAACGGCCAACGGACTGCCGGTACAATTTAGGGCCCATAATCTGCCGGGACACCTAGAACCCGTCCCATATACTGTCGGGACCGTCTTTGGCGTGAGACGGGCCTAAGAGCGCGCTACCCAGAAAAAAGCACGCGAGAATGACTTTTGGGCCCAAAAAAAGATGTTAACACGCGCGCCGGCCCTTCACAGCTTCACCACACCAGACCACTCCTTCCCCCAGATCCATGAACCCTAAGCCACAGCCGCCGCCGCCCCAAGCATCGGATCCCAAGCCATTGTCGCCGCCCCAACCGCCGCTGCCGCCACCCCCAAGCACCACCGCCGCTGCAACCCCCATACGCCGCCGCCACCACTGTAGCCCCCATATGCCGCCGCCGTCCCCAACCACCGCCGCCGCCATAGCCCCCATCCCACTACGGCGGCCTCTACACAGAGCACACTGTCGCCCCCACCATCGCAACTCCTCCGCCGCCCCAACCACACCCCACTGCCGCGCCCTCCACCGAGACCCCTGCGAGCACCCAACAAAGGCTTCAAAGCATGGGCCATCGCCCCCAAGCACTCCGCCGGCGACCATCATACAGAGACCCCAAGCACTCCGCCAGCGACCATCCTCCTCCGCCGTCGTCCCTCACCACCATCGTCCTCTGCAGATGTCCTCTCCCGAGTAGGCCCTCCTCACAAGCTCAACCGAGCACCAAGGAGGTCCTCAAGTGGCGCCGCCTCCTTATTGAGCTCCTCTGGCAGCTGCACCTTCTCCACCGGTCACACCTCCATTAGAGATTGGTATACTATTCAAGCAATTTTGTGGTGCTAATTTTTGCTTGTATCAATCTGTTGGGAGTCCTTTTGTACTTAAAATAGATGCAATTTATCTTGCTAATTTTTGCTTGTATTGATCTGTTGGGAGTGTTTATGTACTTTATATTTACTCAGATATAATAACCATTTTGCATTATTAGTGAAGAAACAACGCCAAGAGATAACCCACGGACCAAGGAGCGCCCTTATATCATCAGTATCTACTGGAACATTAGTAACCACAGTAGGTAAATTATATGCGGCCGTGTGAACTACAGTCTGGTTGTAGATTTGAAGTTTGCTCATTGTTCACATTGATGTCAGATCAAACTGTGTGAAAGCATTAGCATGTTGCTTGCATTATTTAGTTTATCATGGTTGAACCCTTGATTTTGTCTTTCAATTTGTATCTTATTAATGTATTAGGTCCTCCTCTCCTTCAGGCAAGGAGCCTCCAGAACGTTGTCTCCTCTAGGTAGCACCTCATCTACCTCCTTGCCCGAAGCAGCGCTGCCTCGCCTCTAATTCCTTGCCTAAGTAGTGCCGTGTAGGTCCTCTGCTTCATCGCAGAGCAACACCACATCCTCTGCTTCTTAATCAACGGTGATATTTCTTTGCTATCCCCATGATATTCCTGCTACTATTTTAGTGTTTGCATTTCATGAAATGAGATGTTTCAATTCACTATTTCTGTTGTTCTAGATTTTATTCCTGGTCTGTATTGTATATCTCTTTGCATGAACTAGATAAGAATGGTATGCATTTTGCTACTAGATACACCCCTTTAATAGAAGTACACTTTCTTTCGTATGTTAGGCAATTATAGTGGAACTGGTCAAGAATGGACGAGAGTTGGATGGATAAAGCTAGAAACACACAAGCATATATTGATGGGGTAGTGAAATTCAGAGTTTGCTTTTACTCATTCAGCAAGATGAAATGTTATATTATGTCCTTGTAAAAAATGCTTGACTTGTTATGTTATGGGTTTATTAGTGGGTACAAAAGATGGATATATCATGGGGAGCTGCAATCACACAAAAAAAATCATCAGGTCAGATTCATTGTACATTGTTTATACTTTGCTGCTCTTTATTGTTTAGGATGACAAAGTCACTTCCGCTTATCTGACTTACTTTTCATGCTTACTCTGAAAGGAAAGGATGTGATACTGTATAATGTTTATCGAGACCATGCTAGCCCAGTGGCAAAAGCAATCATTCTATCAATTGATCGGAGAAAGTTGGTAGGTGGTCAGGAGCTTGGTCTTGAATATTGTGAGGTTGTCGTGAACTATGTAATAAAAAGGGATGCTATACTACCTCGTGGTGTTGGGAACATGAACACCATGGGGCAAGCTCAAGGGCGGTGCATCGCATAGCCATAAAAGTATGTGAGTTTTTGTTCTTCAGATTGAATTTACCAATGACTATCATGGCTGATTGCTTAAAAATCTTTCTTTCTATCTTATGTATGCAGTTGGAAGTGGACAAGCCCATGGCAAAAGCAGGAATGCAACCACAAGCAAGTTGAGGAGGTAATATCCATGTTTCCAAGAATTTTCATGCCCTCAACTCTGTAAATATTTCCTATATTACAATACTGAAGTTTACAAAATATTTTTCCTGGTTGCGTTCCTTTTATGAAATATTTCCTATAGGAAATTGTACGGTACTAATGCTTTTTAGTACTATAAATGTATTTCAGTATTGTACTATAGGAAATATTTCGGTACTTAAGATTCTAAATGGCAACCAGATTCTAAAGTTCAGTACTGTACAGTACTGAAGCAACCTGTACTCTGTAAAGTACCAAAGTTTACAAAATGAAAATTTGTGTGCCCTCAACTCTGTACAGTACTGATTTTTTGGCAGATTCTAATTTGTTAATATCTAGCGGTACTGGCAGCTCCTTGCTCTTCCTACTCTGGCAAATTTTGCCTGGTTGCATTGTTTTTCGGTGTGACAAAACAGATTCTTTATGATGGGGCTACTGCATTTCCTGAAGTATTTGGATTGACTTGTCCCTGCCCCCGCCTAATTGTACCGCTCAGTGTACTATGTACATACAATATACAGTCATGCCTATTTGTATGGAGTTTTGCCTATTTGTTCAATATATAGTACTATGTACGTACAATATACAATCATGCCTATTTGTATGGAGTTTTGCCTATTTGTTCAATATATAGCATTGCATAGAGTTTTGCCTGTTTGTACAGAGTTCAACAATCTGTTGTATATAGTACTGTAGAGTTTTAGTCATAGCTTTCGCTAGTAAGTTCTAAGTTGTTTTGAACTGAGCAGGTTTTGCAAGTCAATTGGCGATGCCAAAACTGCTAAATATATGAATTTGTGCAAATTTGTTAACATTTCTACACATACATGCTAGTTTCAGCAAAAAGCTGGGACTACCCAGCTTGTACGTGGCTTCACCACTGATTGTATAGGTTCTTGTTTTGCTTATTTCTAGATGGAAGATTTTTGTATGTGCACTTCAAACAATCCTGCTTGATCTAATGATGTAGCATTGCTTGTTGTGATGATGAAGTGCTGTACATTTACAAGAATTCTATTTATGCCGACTAGTTAAACTGCAGCATATTGTTACTTAAAAAAAATCTGAAATGAGAGCTACATTTTGAATTTCCTGTCTGTTACAGGTTTCACTACAGAAGTTGACGGAGATTAGGAAGATCTTGAAGCTGCTTAAGAATTGGAAGACTGATGATTAAGTTGGAGGAGTGATGATGTAACATGCTTTGTTTGTTGAACCTGGACAGTTGCTCTGTTCATTTTGCTGGTTAAGCCCTATATGCTCATTTTGGTTGTGTGGCACTCCTAGAAACATATGTACTTTCTCCTTTTGTAGCAACACTTCAGTTTGGTTGTGGAACATTTAACATATATGTACTATATCTTTTGTGGCAGAACCTCCTTATATATTATGTTTATCAGATGAAGTAAGGTTTTCTGGACGAGGCCTATATGTTACTTTGATTGAAGTGTATGGATGAGATGTATATGCTACTGTGATTTAAGTGTATCTATAAATTATGTAATATTTCATGATTGTTTGAACATAATGAATGGATATTACATTAGGGATGGCTAGATTAATTTGGCAATGAAATCTACATGCTGCCATAAATGTTGTCGGGTGAAATGGCTTCTGCGGGTGGATGGACTGCCGGTAATTGAAGTTTCATGTGTTTTGACAAATCTGCCGGGAGAAAACTGACTACCAGCAAATACAAGGGCAAGGGCAGAAAAACTGCCGGGAAGAGTTTATCTCCCGGGACAAGTAATCCCCGACAGCCGTTCTCGTGGCAGTTCTATCTGCCGGGAGAAATTGTCTCCCGGCAGTTAGTCTGCCCTTTAAAGTGATTTCTCCCGGCAGATTACATGACAGTGGATCAGTGTTGTGGTGTAGTGTAATATTTCTATTATTAAAGATCTCTTGTCTGATAATATTGATGGGCATGTTATTCATTTTCATGATGAAACTGCTAGAATTGCTAAACCTTGTGCTAAAGATAAACATAGACCTGTGGTAGGCATGCCTGTTATTTCTGTTAAAATAGGAGATCATTGTTCTCATGGCTTATGTGATATGGGTGCCAATGCTAGTGCTATACCTCATGACTTATACAAAGAAATTATGCATGATATTGCACCTGCTGAGATAGAAGATATTGATGTCACAATTAAACTTGCCAATAGAGATACTATTTCACCAATTGGAATTGTTAGAGATGTTGAAGTCTTGTGTGGGAAAACTAAATATCCTATTGATTTTCTTATTCTTGGTTCCCCACAAGATAGCTTTTGTCCCATTATATTTGGTAGACCCTTCTTGAACACAGTTAATTCTAAGATAGATTGCGAAAAGGATGTTGTTACTAATGGTTTAGGTGATATGTCTCATGAATTTAATTTTTCTAAATTTCGTAGACAACACCGTGAAGAGGAATTGCCTAGTAAAGATGAAATTATTGGTCTTGCTTCTATTGCCGTGCCTCCTAGTGATCCTTTAGAACAGTATTTGCTAGACCATGAAAATGATATGTTTATGAATGAAAGAAGGGAAATAGATGAAGTATTCTTTAAACAGGAACCCATCCTGAAACACAATTTTCCTTTCGAAATCCTGGGGATCCTCCTCCACCCAAGGGTGATCCCGTGTTTGAGCTCAAACCGTTACCTGATACTCTTAAATATGCTTATCTTGATGAGAAAAAAATATATCCTATTATTATTAGTGCTAACCCTTTAGAGCATGAAGAAGAGAGATTATTGAAAACTCTAAGGAAGCACCGAGCTGCTATGGATATACTCTCGATGACCTTAAGGGCATTAGTCCCACACTATGTCAACACAAAATAAATTTGGAGAAAGATGCCAAACCAGTTCGTTATCACCGACGATGGCTGAATCCTAAAATGAAAGAAGTGGTAAGAAAGGAAATACTAAAGCTCCTTGAGGCAGGTATAATTTATCCCGTTGCTGATAGTCAGTGGGTAAGTCCTGTCCATGGTGTCCCTAAAAAGGGAGGTATTACTGTCGTTCCTAATGATAGAGATGAATGATTGTGCAAAGAATTATTACATGTTATAGGATGGTAATTAATTTCCGCAAATTAAACAAGGCTAATAAAAAAGATCATTACCCCTTACCTTTTATTGATCAAATGCTATAAAGATTATCCAAACATACACATTTTTGCTTTCTAGATGGTTATTCTGGTTTCTCTCAAATACCTGTGTTAGATGATGATCAATCTAAGATTACTTTTACTTGCCCGTTCGGTACTTTTTCTTATAGGCGTATGCCTTTTGGTTTATGTAATGCACCTGCTACCTTCCAAAGATGCATGATGGCTATAATCTCTGACTTTTGTGAAAAGATATGTGAGGTATTCATGGACAATTTCTCCATCTATGGATCCTCTTTTGATGATTGCTTAAGCAACCTTGATCGAGTTTTGCAGAGATGTAAAGAAACTAACCTTGTCTTGAATTGGGAGAAATGCCACTTTATGGTTAATGAAGGTATTGTCTTGGGGCATAAAGTTTCTGAAAGAGGCATTGAAGTTGATAAAGCTAAGGTTGATGCTATTGAAAATATGCCATGTCCCAAGGACATCAAAAGGTATAAGAAGTTTCCTTGGTCACGCCAGTTTTTATAGGAGGTTCATTAAGGTCTTCTCAAAAATTTCTCGGCCTCTGACTAATTTATTACAAAAATATATGCCATTTATTTTTTATGATGATTGCATAGAAGCATTTGAAATACTTAAGAAAGCATTGATCTTTGCACCTATTGTTCAGCCACCTGATTGGAATTTACCCTTTGAAATTATGTGTGATGCTAGTGATTATGTTGTAGGTGCTGTTCTAGGGCAAAGAGTTGATAAGAAATTAAATGTTATTCAATATGCTAGTAAAACTCTAGACAATGCTCAGAGAAATTATGCTACTACTGAAAAAGAATTCTTAGCAGTTGTATTTGCTTATGATAAGTTCAGACCTTATATTGTTGATTCTAAAGTGACTATTCACACAGATCATGCTGCTATTAAATATCTTATGGAAAATAAAGATGCTAAACCTAGACTTATTGGATGGGATCTTTTGCTACAAGAATTTGATTTGAATATTATTGATAAAAAGGGAGCTGAGAACCCCGTTGCAGACAATTTGTCTAGGCTAGAGAATGTTCTTGATGACCCACTACCCATTGTTGATAGCTTTCCTGATGAACAATTAAATGTCATAAATGCTCCTCGTACTGCACCATGGTATGTTGATTATGCTAATTATATTGTTGCTAAATTGATACCACCTAGTTTCACATACCAGCAAAAGAAAAAGTTTTTCTATGATTTGAGACATTACTTTTGGGATGACCCACATCTTTATAAAGAAGGAGTAGATGGTGTTATTAGACATTGTGTACTTGAGCATGAACAGGAACAGATCCTACGCAAGTGTCACTCCGAAGCTTATGGAGGACACCACACTGGAGATAGAACTGCACATAAGGTATTGCAATCCGGTTTTTATTGGCCTACTCTCTTCAAGGATGCTCGTAAGTTTGTTGTATCCTGTGATGAATGTCAAAGAATTGGTAATATTAGTAGACGTCAAGAAATGCCTATGAATTATTTACTTGTTATTGAACCATTTGACGTATGGGGCTTTGATTATATGGGACCTTTTCCTACCTCCAATGGATACACACATATTTTAGTTGCTGTTGATTATGTTACTAAGTGGGTAGAAGCTATTCCAACTAGTAGTGCTGATCATAACAACTCTATTAAGATGCTTAAAGAAGTTATTTTTCCAAGGTTTGGAGTCCCTAGATATTTAATGACTGATGGTGGTTCACATTTTATTCATGGTGCTTTCCGTAAAATGCTTGCTAAATATGATGTTAATCATAGAATTGCATCTCCTTATCACCCACAGTCCAGTGGTCAAGTAGAATTGAGTAATAGAGAGCTCAAATTAATTTTGAAAAAGACTGTTGATAGATCTAGAAAGAATTGGTCCAAGAAACTTGATGATGCATTATGGGCCTATAGAACTGCATATAAAAATCCTATGGGTATGTCTCCGTATAAAATGGTTTATGGAAAAACATGTCACTTACCTCTTGAACTAAAACATAAGGCTTATTGGGCTATTAAAGAGCTCAACTATGATTTCAAACTTGCCGGTGAGAAAAGGTTATTTGACATTAGCTCACTTGATGAATGGAGAACCCAAGCCTATGAGAATGCCAAATTATTTAAATAAAAAGTTAAAAGATGGCATCACAAAAGAATACAAAAGCGCGAGTTTAATGTAGGTGATTATGTATTGCTATACAACTCTCGTTTAAGATTTTTTGCAGGAAAACTTCTCTCTAAATGGGAAGGTCCTTACGTTATCGAGGAGTTCTATCGTTCCGGTGCCATAAAAATCAACAACTTCGAAGGCACAAATCCGAAGGTGGTGAACGGTCAAAGGATTAAACATTATATCTCAGGTAATCCTATAAATGTTGAAACCAATGTTATTGAAACCGTAACCCCGGAGGAATACATATGGGACACTTTCCAGAACGTTTCAGACTTCAAAAAGAATAGGTATGTGGTACGGTAAGTAAACCGACTCCAAAACAGTTCTAATGGCAATTTTATTCTGTTTTGGAATATTTAGAAAAATAGAAAAATAAGAAGCAGTCCCGGAAGGACACGAGGGCTCCACGAGGGTGGAGGGCGCGCCCCTGACTCGTGGGCACCTCGTGTGCGCTCCGGACTCCGTTTTCTTACACGTTACGTATTTTGGTCGGTAAAAATTCATTATATAATCCCTTGAGGGTTTTGACTCCCGTATCACATAAATATCCTCTATCTTTGTTTCGAGCTATTTCTGCTGCAGATTGGAGCAATATGTCATCCCACGATTCGGAAGGAGAAAGCTATGTGGCTGATTATCTTGTAGATCCTAAGGTCTATGGGGACGTGGAGCATTGTGGTTGGACTACGGAAGAAGAAGAGGACTATGAACCCAAGGGATAGGAGGAGACGAGTTCAGATGAAGATGAAGCCCCATTACCTCAACTTGGGGACATGCATGTGGAGTTCAAAAGGTCAAGCCTCCCTGATAGAGCAAAGAAACCTAAGATCGAGTTTATCCCTTTTCGCCTCTTGTAGGAAAATAAACAGGAATTATGCAAGAAGATATTAAGCCTTGAGCAGGAGATCGATGACCTGAAGGATCAAAATTCTGTCCTCAAGCGCAAATTAAGGAAGAAGCCTACGTCATCAACAACTCCACCCTCTCCACCAACAAAGAAGAATTGAGTATCTGGTATGGGCACTCCCCTTGGCAACTACCAAGCTTGGGGGAGGTGCCCAGATATTGTATCACCATCACTTTTATCTTTACCGTTTTTCTTAGTTCGATCCTTTTGATAATACCTTGATCTAGTAGAATAAAGTTTTAGTATGATGTAGTTGTGAGTTTTGCTTTACGATCCTTCTATGTAATCGAGTCCGTGAGCTATATATAAGAAAGATTAGTGTTGAGTCCAGGGCTTGATTATTTTGCTATGATCTTGAGGGAATAAAAGAAAAGAGAAAGAATAAAAAGGAAATAAAAGAGATCATATGGATCTTATGGAGAGTAATGACTTCACATAAAAAGAGTATGATGAATAAAAATTGTTGAGAGTTGACAAACATAGTTTTGGTCATCGTTGCAATTAATAGGAAGTAATAAAGGAAGAGAGGTCTTCACATATAAATATACTATCTTGGACATCTTTTATGACTATGAGCACTCATTAAAATATGACATGCTAAAAGTTGACGTTGGACAAGGAAGACAATGTAATGGGTTATGTTTTCTTACATCTGAGATAAATTATATTGTCTTCGATCATCCAACATGATTGAGCTTGCCTTCCCCCCTCATGCTAGCCAAATTCTTTGCACCAAGTAGAGATACTACTTGTGTTTGCAAACACCCTTAAACCAGTTTTGCCATGAGAGTCCACCATACCTACCTATGGATTGAGTAAGATCCCTCAAGTAAGTTGTCATCGGTGCAAGCAATAAAAATTGCTCTCTAAATATGTATGACTTATTAGTGTGGGAGTAAATAAGCTTTATACGATCATGTGATATGGAAGAAATAAAAGCGACGGACTGCATAATAAAGGTCCATATCACAAGTGGCAATATAAAGTGACGTTCTTTCGCATTAAGATTTTGTGCATCCAACCATAAAAGCACATGACAACCTCTGCTTCCCTCTGCGAAGGGCCTATCTCCTACCTTACATAAGAGTCATGGTGATCTTCACCCTTCCTTTTTACATTTTATCTTTTGGCAAGCACAATATGTTGGAAAGATCCTGGTATATATGGCTAATTGGATGTGAGTTTTCATGAACCATTATTGTTGACATTACCCTTGAGGTAAAACGTTGGGAGGCAAAACTATAAGCCCCTATCTTTCTCTGCGTCCTATTAAAAATCCATACCCATAAGTATTGCGTGAGTGTCAGCAATTGTGAAAGACTATATGATAGTTGAGTATGTGGACTTGCTGAAAAGCTCTTATATCGACTCTTTCCTATGTTATGATAAGTTGCAATTGCTCCAATGACTGAGATTATAGTTTGTTAGTTTTCAATGAAGTTTATGATTCATACTTGAAATTGTGATTGAACTGTTACTCTAGCATAAGAGATCATATGACAAGAATTATATAAGTTGCTATTCTAAGAATGATCATGATGCCCTCATGTCTGTATTTTATTTTTATCGACACCTCTATCTCTAAACATGTGGACATATTTTTCGATTTCGGCTTTCGCTTGAGGACAAGCGAGGTCTAAGCTTGGGGGAGTTGATACGTCCATTTTGCATCATGCTTTTATATCGATATTTATTGCATTATGGGATGTTATTACACATTATGTCACAATACTTATGCCTATTCTCTCTTATTTTACAAGGTTTACATAAAGAGGGAGAATGCCGGCAGCTGCGATTCTGGGCTGGAAAAGGAGCAAATATTAGAGACATATTCTGCACAGCTCCAAAAGTCTCGAAACTTCACGGAAGTCATTTTCAGAATATATAAAAAATAATGAGCGCAAGAAGTTACAGAGGGGGCCAAACCCTGCCCACGAGGGTGGGGGCGCGCCCTACCCCCCTGGGCGCGCCCCCTGGCTCGTGGGTCCCCTGGTGGCCCTCCGATGCCCATCTTCTGATATATGGAGTCTCTCAATGAGGAAAAAAGGAGAAGCTAGCTTTCGGGACGAGACTCCGCTGCCACGAGGCGGAACCTTGGCGGAACCAATCTGGGGCTCTGGCGGAGCTGTTCTGCAGGGGAAACTTCCATCTGGGAGGGGGAAATCATTGCCATCGTCATCACCAACAATCCTCTCATCGGGAGGGGGTCAATCTCCATCAACATCTTCACCAGCACCATCTCTTCTCAAACCCTAGCTCATCTCTTGTATCCAATTCTTGTCTCTAAGTCCGGGATTGGTACATGTGGGTTGCTAGTAGTGTTAATTACTCCTTGTAGTTGATGCTAGTTGGTTTATTTGGTGGAAGATCATATGTTCAGATCCTATATGCATATTAATACCCCTCTGATTATGAACATGAATATGCTTTGTGAGTAGTTATGTTTGTTCCCGAGGACATGGGAGAAGTCTTGCTATTAGTAGTCATGTGAATTTGGTATTCGTTTGATATTTTGATGAGATGTATGTTGTCTCTCCTCTAGTGGTGTTATGTGAACGTTGACTACATGACACTTCACCATTATTTGGGCCTAGAGGAAGGCATCGGGAAGTAATAAGTAGATGATGGGTTGCTAGAGTGGTAGAAGCTTAAACCCTAGTTTATGTGTTTCTTCATAAGGGGTTGATTTGGATCCATATGTTTCATGCTATGGTTAGGTTTACCTTAATACCTTTATTGTAGTTGCGGATGCTTGCAGTAGAGGTTAATCATAAGTGGGATGCTTGTCCAAGTAAGGGAAGTACTCAAGCACTGGTCCACCCACATACCAAATTATCATAGTACCGAACGCGAATCATATGATCGTGATGAAACCTAGCTTGGCGATATTCCCATGTGTCCTCGGGAGCGCTTTTCTCTATATAAGAATTTGTCCAGGCTTGTCCTTTGCTACAAAAAGGATTGGGACACCTTGCTGCACTTATTTACTTTTATTACTTGTTGCTCGTTACAAATTATCTTATCACAAAACTATCTGTTACCTATAATTTCAGTGCTTGCAGAGAATACCTTGCTGAAAACCGCTTATCATTTCCTTCTGCTCCTCGTTGGGTTTGACACTCTTACTTATCGAAAGGACTACGATAGATCCCTATACTTGTGGGTCATCATTAGCAAGTGTGATGGGTGTCAGAAATTCTCCAGAAAAGCTCATTTGCCAGGAATTGCGGATGATTCTAATAACTTGGTCGTTTGCAGTCTGAGGGCTTGATATGGTTGGACCATTCAAGAGGTCTAAGGATAAGAAGACCCACCTTCTGGTGGCGGTTGATAAGTTTACCAAGTGGGTTGAGGCAGAGCTAGTTAGCATGTGATGTGGTGACTGCAGTTCAGTTTGTTAAAAAGTTGATCTTCCGCTTTGGTTATCATCATAGTATTATCACTAATAACAACACTAATCTGTTCAAGGGTGCTATGAAGGAGTTCTATCAATGAGAGCATATTCGTCTTGATGTTTCCTTAGTGGCTCATCTACAGTCTAATGGTCAAGCAGAACGGGCTAACCAAGAAATTTTGAGAGGCATTATGCCCCGGCTTATGGTTCCTTTGGAGCGAACGCTGGGTTGTTTTGTGGAAGATCTTCCTTCAGTCATTTGGAGTATCAGAACCACACCTAACAGATCAACAGGCTATACGCCTTTCTTTATGGTTTATGGCACAGAGGTAGTTCTCCCCAGCGATATCCGTCATGACTCACCCAGGGTGGCGGCTTATGTTGAAGCTGATAATGAGACGGCGCGACAAAACACACTTGATGCTTTGGATGAAGAGCGTGATCTTGCAGCAGCCCGATCGACAATTTATCAACAAGACATGCATCATTATCATAGCCGCAGAGTCAAGACTCGGGCGTTTCAAGAGGGCGACTTAGTGCTATGACTGATTCAAGATCAGACAAACAAGCATAAGTTGTCCCCGCCTTGGGAAGGACCTTTTGTGGTTAGCAAGAATCTCAACAACGGCTCGTATTATCTCATTGATATACGTGAGCGCAAGAAATCGCATACTTCTGAGCCAGAGACTAACAGGCTGTGGAACATTGCTCATCTTCGGCCTTACTACATTTGAGTCATTGGCTCTCATCATTGTATATACCTTCATTGATGTACATGCCTTTTTATGATCAATATAATAAAGCCAACATCCCCAAAATTTGGGGCAACTGTCGTTTCATCTCAAATATTCTAAGCAAGAGTCATTATTGATTAGTCATAAGGTCACTTGGGGGCTTCCTGCTCAATGAGCATAGCTTTATAGCCCTCTTGATAGGCTTTTATGTCATGTTCTAGGTCATTTGGGGGCTTCCTGCTCAATGAGCATAGCTTTATAACCCGCTTGATCGACTTTTATGCCATGTTCTAGGTCATTTGAGGGCTTCCTGCTCAATGAGGATTGTGACAGCCTGGATTTTGCCTTCTCTCTTTTTCTAGACTTGCTTTTGCCTTTGCCTTGGATTTGGGTTTTTGGAATCAGTTCAAATGGACTTATCACTTGAGCATGCCCTTGACTTTCACCCAAGTGACCTATCTACTTCTCATTCAGTCTTATTTCTCTGAAAAATCCCCAAAATGGTCAAATGAATATTTTTCAAAATAAAAATATTCATTTTCTCTTCTAAAACTCATTTCAGAAACTAGTGCTCCAAAGCAACCCTCATTTTTATTGCTCCCAAAAATCTGAAATAATTCTTGAATATTCTTTGAACCATGGCCCACCTCCCCAAGCAAAAATATTGCATGAGTTTTTGTCATATTTTTGCTATATAAAATCATTTCTCTTCTGGCCCAAAGATGCACATTGTACAACAAGTGTATTTTTCCTCGATCCTTTGGCCCTTGAGCCTCTTCACCCTCCTAAGTAACCCTTAACCCCAAGAGATCAACCCTAATGGCCATCTAGAAGCTATCCAAAAGTAGCAGCCAAATTTCTGGCCAAAAACTTGCCAAGAAGGTTGAGTCACCTCTGGTTAGCCTCACATTGAGTCCTTAGCCTCCCTAGACCTATCACTGCGTGGACTGTAGCCCAGACAAGGTTTGGCCGCGCGTGTGCGTCGTTTTGACCATCTAGGGCGGTGACCGCGTGCAGACACGGGGTCTGGCATGCATTCGACGCGCTCTGCATCTTGCCAACGCCTCTGTTCGGCGCGTGCTCGAGCCAGAGCTCGCCGACGACTTCCGCGCCGCGCCACCAGCCTCGATTCATCACCCTTGACCTCTCCCTGGCGATCAACGACGCCGGAGACGCCGCAACGAGCATGGGCACGTCGTGGCCAAAAGCCACAGTGCACTCGTGCCCTTGTCCGCTTCGTCCCTGCTTCCTGTGCTCGTCCGCGAGCATGGACAGCTTCCGCCTGAGCACTTAGCCCTTGCCCCCTCGCACTGGAGCCTTTCGTCACCGTTCGCCGGCTTCCAGAGAGCTCTGGTAGCGCCACGTACCCCCTCTCGCTCCGGCTATATATAGAGCCCTTCCCTCCACTTCAAAGCCTCACCCCACACTTCTCAACCACCATGACCCCATAGGATAGACTAGCCCGGTCGGGCAGGCCTCTGGCCGTCGACCGCGACCAGAGATCGCCGGTGACCCCCGCAGCCCAACCACCCTACTTCAGAGCCCCTCAAGCTCAATCAACCTCTCAGGTGTGTCACTGGGGATCCACTGGTGTCGCCTGGAAGCAGCAGAGCCCCTGGAGTCGCCCCTCGCCGTCGCCTTCTTCCTCTCCGGCAAGCCCCGAGCGCCACCGCCGCTTGCGAGCTTGGTTGCGAGCAGCTCCGGCCATCCCCCGATAAGCCACGGGTACGGGCAGGTGTGCCGTGACCCCCTCTCCCCTTTTATCCCTCTGGTTTCGCCCAAGACCCACTCATCGCCGGCATAAGCTCCGGCGGAGAGCCGCCGCGCTCTGTTTCCTCTCGCCCCTCTCTCTCCTGACTGGTGGGGCCCGGTGTCAGCCTCTCCACTCGCACCCGAACTGGTACGAGTGGAGGCGTATTCTATCTTTACGCCATCGACATCACCCCCCAGATTTTCTGTTTAATTCCATTTAAATTCAAATATTTGACCACAACTTTGACTAGTGATAACTCCTAGCCCATAAGTCCAAATGAGTTGATTCTTTTTGCATTATGTTTGTTTCAGAAAGCTCTAACAGCACACCAAAATGTGGAATTTTCCTTTCTGTCTAGAATTTCGGGTGATTTTCAGATTGGTTTTTGATATTTTGTTTTGTGGTTTTTAAATATTTTCAGAGGGAGAGACTTGTCTTGAAGCTAACCAGGAGGAGTGTGATCCTCCTCTGCACTAAGGCAAGCCACACCGGCATTTGGATGGTGTCATTTCAATATATATGCTTTTTGTACTTAAATATGAGTTGTTATATGCATTTAAAAATTTGTTAAATATATATGGTTGCTTGCTAGTTACTTTGTCATGCTTGAAATGTTTGTTTAAGTTACTGGTTGAATGCAAGGACTAGTTTGGTCTAGTATAATAAAATTTTGCCTTAGTTATATTGCTATGATAAATATTGATAGTTCTTTTTGTTCAGTGATATTTTCATATAAATTATGAGTTAATGAAAATATTGCATGATAATAAAATTGAGGTAGAACCAGTAAAGTTTAATCATGAGTAGTGCAATAAAGTTATGTTGATAAGCTTGATCCGTTCATGGGAGTTGCATGCTTTGCATGTCGATTAGTTGCATGATCATGGCATCGTATGACTTGGTATATAAATTTTTATTTTCAAGTTAAACCTATTAATTGTCCAACTTGAATATAACGTTGATCAAGTCATGGTGCCATTGAATCGGGTTTTTCTCAGTGCAACCACATTTACCTTGTGGGAGGTCTTGATTCGGTCCTTTGTTGTGCCTCTCGCCGGTGCCTCCAACGAGGGAAGGTTATGGGCATGCGTACCCTGGCCCAGTAATTAGACATAGCCTTGTGTACCCGTTTGTTTTTATGGTACCTTGTCCCTGTTTGGGACCGTTTTGCCACGACGGTGGCCGTTGGTGCCTTTGGTAGGCACGGGGCCACCCAAGACATAGCCCTGAGAGGGAGTTTGTTGGAGTGATCGGGAGAGTGTCATGACAACAGGAGGGTTTTGTCAGAATGCCATTGGTCCACCCGAATGGGAGTGCGAGGCCTTGGGTTCCGTGGTGTGGGTAAAGTGCGCTACCTCTGCAGAGTGTATTAAATCTACTGATAGCCGCGTCCTCGGTTATGGGCACAACTCGGGAGTAAGTCACAGCATGGATCAACTTTTATAATTAATCTTGCACACTAAATAATTGTTGTTGGCACTGACTTCGTGAAGATTCTGGAGATCATGAGCTGATCATGAGTGATTATTTTTAGTTGTGATCCGGGTACGGTCACCGTTTGGTTACGAGGTAACCCGTCTGGTAAGCGAGTCCGCGGGACACAGTGCACATGTTGGTTTCACTGCATTAGTAGCATTACTTGCATTGCATTAACCTGAATAATTGTCATGATATTGTTTGTCATTGTGCTTATGTTTGTTGTGAGCTTGCAAGTACATTCAATGTACTGACCTAGCATGTCATGCCAGCTTTCAGGCAAGTCATTTCGCATCGGAGAGCTTCCCGCGTCTAGGCCGTGTCCACATCGGTGTCCCTGTGCTATGGAGTTCCACCTCGTCGTTCTTCCGCTGCCGCGTAGTTCTTATTATTGAGGCCCCTTCATGTTCATTAAATAATGTACATACTATTCAGCCGCACCGTGTGTGCCGCTTGGCCTCTTATCTTGATGTAATATCAGACCTGTGTAATCCGCTAGCATCAATAAAGCGGTTGTTTCTGTACCATGTTGTTGTGTGTTGCCAGAATACTTGATCTCTAGGCTCGCAATGCAAGGTAAACCGGTTGCTCTGAGCCCGGATGCCACAACGCTTGGTATCAGAGCCGCACTGATTGTAGGACACGCTAGACCATTAGTGAAATGATAGATTGTTTCGTCTGAGTGCTGGTAGTCATAGAAATTGGTTGCTGCATTGCATGAATTTTTATCTGTTGTTATTACTAACCGTATGATGGTTGTGAGTGTAGATGGCTCCAGTTCCGATCTTGTACCATCCCAAGCCAGCTCCGTACACATCGCTGCACCTGCTTCAGAACGTGTGGCGACGACTCCACCCAAAGGGTGTTGATCCAGTGTATCAGGTGTATCGGGAGCATCTGGCCGGTTCATTGTATGAGTATTATGCCGAGGTCACTCTACACCATAGTTCCCCTTCCGGCGCTTACACTCGTTCTTCTAAGGGTGGTCTCACTTCTACGCTATCTCAGGCGGTCCAGTTTGCTGCAACCGAAGCTCTTGTAGACTTGCGCTACAATGAGGTTTGCATGCACACCCACCCAGGTATCTTTTACTACCCATCTCTGCACAAGAATGGGCATATCCGCTTTCCTTTGATTAATCCAGTGTGTGATCATCCTACTAGCCACCTTTCCCGTTATATCTTGATCTACGAGTTATCTCTTGATCTACGAGTTAGCTCGGGAGCTAACCCGCGCCTGGATAGCTCTCGCCGCTGCTCATAATAGGAACCCTCTCTCTACTATCAGTTTCACTCCTCGAGTTTCTCCAGCCTCTGTTACCCCGATGACTTCTCGGGGTACCGTTAACCCTCTGGCAGTGACCCCTCGTAGTGCTCCTGCTGCGTGGGCTTCCCTTGTCGCTACTCCTGCAACTCCTATGCTTAGATCCCATCCTGCACCTGCCCCTGAGGGAGAGTCCTCGAGGCAGCACCATCGCATCTCTCTAACCCGGAGGTCACTTCTATCAGTTCAGGATCTGGGTCCGGCTCAGGAGAGGAGCCCGCAACAGCACCATCCGAGCAGTAGACCGCTAGAGTATCACTTTCGTCATGAGTGTGGTGTATGGATGTAGTCGCATGTGTTATGATGCTTAGTTTCATGTATGAGGGTAGTGACCCTGTCATGATGTTTATTTTCATGTTGAGTCTATGTAAAATTATGTTGGAACTCTCTTTTTATTCGCCTTGATTTCCTTAGTTGTTTTCTTTTGGATTTGTCACTGGCTTTCCTCCCATTTTTGGATATTCCTCATCGCGGTTGCTTTGCATTGGGAAAATAAATAAAAGGATGACGTGGGGATGCAGCAGCAGCCAAGCTTGTGAGGATGTCCCTGTTCATCGCTCCGCAAGAGAGGCATGACATTCCCCCAAGCCGTATCAGCCACCTCCGCCTCCATCGTCACATCCGCCTTCCACTGAGCAAATCATGCGAATGTTTGAAGAAAAAAGGAACAACGATCTAATGGAACTACTGAAAAGTGTGCAAGTTATGGTTGGGCAGAATGGACATTAGAATGGTCATTACTCCAAGTTGTCAGATTTTCAGCAAACCAAGCCTCCCAGTTTTAGTAAAGTTATTGATCCATTGGACGTTGATGATTGGTTAAGGACTACTGAGAAAAACTGGAAATTGTTTGCACTGAATAAGGGACAAGGTTCCTTTCGCAACACATTATCTTGAAGGAGCTGCCGCGATATGGTGGGATAATGCTAAGACCATGTGGCCTGCGGACGAGGAAATTACTTGGACTAAATTCAAGGAGCATTTCCGCAAGTATCATATTCCCTCTGGAATTATGAAAATCAAGCAGCGCGAATTCCTATCTCTCACTTAGGGAAGCATGTCAGTCAGCGAGTACCTGAATAAATTCAACCATCTGGCCCGCTATTCTCTCTATGATGTGGCCACCGAAGAATGGAAGGTCGATAGATTTCTTGGAGGACTGAATCAGCATCTCAGGTGCACTCTCAGTATGTTTGATTTTTTGAACTTCCAAACTCTAGTGAACAAGGCTCTCATCGCAGAAAGGGAACACAAGCTCATAATGACCACAAGCGCAAATTCGAGCCTAAGAAGGATATGCAACCCATGCAAAAGGCTCGTACTTGGCAACAAACTCAAGTTGAGTACAAACCGAACTGGCAGCAAAATGTCAACAAGACCACCACTCAAGTCAAGAATATCATGACCAGCCCGGTACGTGAAGATTGTCAGTGCAACAATTCCTGTTTCAGTTGTGGGCAAACCGGACACTACGCCAGACAGTGCCCCAAGAACGGTAAGCCAACAGCTCCATTCCGTCCGCAAGTCAACTATCTAGAGCCATATTCCATCCCGAGTGCCATCCAAGGGCAAATCCATCATACCTCCGCCGATGAAGCCCAAGAGGACCCGGAAGTCGTCATTGGTATGTTTCATGTTAATAACATACCTGCCATAATTTTATTTGACTCTGGGGCTTCCCACTCTTTTATTTCATGGAGTTTTGCTGCGCAAAACAAATTTCCTTGCTCGATTTTGGGAAAATATATGCTGGTACAATCCCCAAGATCCTTGCTCAGAAGCAATCTAGTCTGCCATAATCTGGAAATTGATATCATGGGAGTCAAGTTTCCAACGTCTTTGATAATTATCGATTCTGACAAATTGGATATTATTTTGGGAACGAATTGGTTGACCCAATACCAAGTATGCATCAACTATGCGACCAGAGAAGTTACCATGGCAAATCAGGAGGGTCGCACCGCAAGTTTTTATGCCTGCAAAAGCATACCCAAGAAGGATATGGTTTTCACAGCCGTGGCTGGAGAAGTGGAATTGATTCCGGTGGTTAGTGAGTATCCCGATGTATTTCCTGAGGAATTACCAGGAATGCCGCCAGATAGAGAACTATAGTTTGCAATTGACTTGGTGCCTGGAACCACACCGATACACAAGAAATATTATCGGGTGCCTTCATCAGAATTGGTGGAATTAAAGAAACAACTGGATCAGATGCTGCAGAAAGGATACATCTGCCCAAGCTCTTCACCGTGGGGATCACCCGCGATATTTGTGGATAAAAAGGATGGCAGTCTTCGGATGTGCATAGACTACCGACAGCTGAATGACGTCACCATCAAAAATAAGTATCCACTACCAAGGGTTGATGATTTGTTTGATACACTCAGTGGGGCCAAAGTATTCTCCAAAATTGATTTGAGGACCGGATATCATCAACTCAAAATCAAGAAGGAAGATATTCCCAAGACCATGTTCACCACTCGGTATGGTCTCTATGAGTATATCGTTATGTCATTCGGCCTCACCAACGCCCCCGCCTTCTTTATGCATATGATGAATAAGGTGTTTATGGACTTCTTGGACAAATTTGTGGTGGTATTCATCGATGACATCCTCATTTACTCAAAAAGCAAAGACGAACACAAGGACCACCTCCGAGCAATTTTGCAGAGGCTCCGCGATCATCAGCTTTACGCCAAGTTCAGCAAATGTGAGTTTTGGCTGAAGCAAGTTGGATTTTAGGGCATGTTCTCTCGGCAAAAGGAATAGCCGTGGATCCAAGCAAGGTGAAAGATGTGCTTTATTGGTCCGCACCCACGACAGTCTCAGAAATCCGGAGTTTCCTTGGACTAGCCGGATATTATCGCCATTTTATTGAAGGATTCTCCAAGATTGCCAAGCCAATTACAGAGCTCCTAAAGAAGGATAAGAAGTTTGAATGGACCGAGGACTGCGAACGGAGTTTCAGTGAGCTAAAAATCAGACTGACGTCCGCACCAGTATTGACTCTTCCCGACATCTACCGCAGTTTTGATGTCTACTGTGACGCCTCCAGAAAAGGGCTTGGATGCGTACTTATGCAAGATCGCAGGGTTGTGTCTTATGCATCCCGATAACTACGGCCACACGAGGGAAATTATCCCACTCATGATTTGGAATTGGCTGCGGTGGTGCACGCTTTGAAGATTTGGAGACACTATCTTATTGGAAAGAGGTGCCAGATATTTACCGACCACAAGAGTCTCAAGAATATATTCACTTAGCCCGATTTGAACCTTCGTCAGCGAAGATGGCTCGAGTTGGTTAAGGATTATGACCTCGGTATAAATTATCACCCGGGCAAAGCTAATGTGGTTGCTGACACCTGAGGGGGTCCTGGACTAAGGGGTTCTCAGGTGTCCGATCTATTGGATATGGGCCGGACTGATGGGTCATGAAGATACGAAGACCGAAGATTCTACCCGTGTCCGGATAGGACTCTCCTTGGCATGGAAGGCAAGCTTGGCGATCAACTATGAAGATTCCTTTCTTTGTAACCGACCTTGTGTAACCCTAGATCCTTCCTGTGTCTATACAAATCGGAGGGCTAGGTCCGTAGATATATCCTCATTATCATAGTCAGGCTAGACTTTTAGGGTTTAGCCATTACGATCTCGTGGTAGATCAACTCTCGTAATACTCATATTCATCAAGATCAATCAAGCAGGAAGTAGGGTATTACCTCCATAGAGAGGGCCCGAACCTGGGTAAACAGTGTGTCCCCCGTCTCCTGTTACCATCGATCCTAGACGCACAGTTCGGGACCCCCTACCTGAGATCCGCCGGTTTTGACACCGACATTTGTGCTTTCATTGAGAGTTCCACTATGTCGTCGTCAAGAGGTTTGAGGGCCCCTTCAATCACTTACAACGATGCTGTCCAGGGGGGAGTCTTCCTTCCCGGACAGATCTTTGTGTTCGGCGGCTTCGCACTGCGGGCTAAGTCGCTTGGCCATCTGGAATAGATCGAAAGCTACGCCCCTGGCCACCAGGTCAGATTTGGAAGCTTGAACTACATCACAGATATCCGTGGAGACTTAATCTTCGACGAATTCGAGACCATGGCAGCCGCTCCCAGCCACCACGATGAACATGACTTAGATCTGTCATCGGGCCATACCCAGGAAATTGCACCTGAAACCGCTCTGGCCTTAGATCCGGAGCAGGTCGCGCCATCCGAGGACAGGAAGCTCAACCCCACCACGGAAGCCGCAGACTCCATGACATCGAAGCCACACATAGACTTAACTTCAAGTAACATCTGTGTCACCAGAGCTACGGACACGTTTCCGGTTATAAGTTCCGAACTATGTGCGTCCGCACATGTCGAGCATGATTGGTCATCGATCGTCGAATTCAGCACCACGGAGATCTTCCGGCACTCGCCTTTGGGCGACGTGCTAAACTCGTTAAGAGCACTATCTTTAGCGGGAGGCTCACAGACGAATTGTGTCCAGCTCGAACTGGAGGCTGATGATGGAGAATTTCACCTCCCACCCACCGCCCACTTTATAGCCACTGTCGAAGACTTAACTGACATGCTCGATTATGGCTCCGACAACATCGACGGTATGGACGACGATGCCAGAGAAGAAGAGGCCCAGAACACGCCATTCATCGGATGCTGGACGGCCACTTCCTCGTATGATGTATACATGGTGGATGCACCAAAGGAGAACAGCGGCGATGACAAAGAAGATCCAGTTGAGGATAAACCTCCTGAGATACAATCGAAGCGTTGGTTTTAGCGGCACCGCTCTAAGTCATGTCGCGGTAAGGACAGCAACACCGGCACAGGAGAGGATAACACTCCAGAAGGCGCCGAAGACAACGAATACCCCGTTGACGCAGCTACTGAACAGGATGAACGGGAAGATGGGCAGGATAGCCCTGGTAAATAGGCCACGCACGAAGACTCGAAGGACAGTAATTATCTTCCACTCTCCGAGGATGAGGTGAGCCTCGTCACTGAGGATTTCATCGTGCCTGAGGAACCTCTTGAGCAGGAGCGCTTCAAGCGCCAGCTAATAGCCACTACAAGGAGCCTGAAAAGAAGCAGCAGCAGCTTCAAGCTGACCAAGATCTGCTCAACGATAAATGGACCGATGTCCTAGAAGCCAAAGAATATAGCCTCAAGCGCCCAGCCAAAAGCTACCCGAAGCACAAATTGCTACCTCAGTTCGACGACGAGGTGCCGGAACACATACCACCGTCGCGCAATGCGACTGATCGACCACCATGTGGTCGGGATAAAACGGCAACTCAAGCCGAATACCAGCCCGCCCCGCCTCATCGCAAAGGCAGAGGTAAACCAGCTCGTGGTCATACATATGACCTTCGGCAGGTCCTAAACAATAAAGCAGGACATACCAGATCGATCTATGAATCACGAGGACGTGCCCCGACACGTGACGACGGCCATCTATTCGGACGTGACAAACCTAGTCATACGCGGCTGAAAGCCGCAGACGGACTCCATCAGAGCTATGTCGCGATACGACCCGATATAGAGGCGCCGCACACCCTCATTGCTTCACCGATGAAGTCATGGAACATGAATTCCCAGAAGGGTTCAAACCCGTGAATATAGAATCATATGATGGAACCACAGACCCCGTGGTATGGATCGAAGACTTCGTTCTCCACATTCATATGGCCCGCGGCGATGACCTTCATGCCATTAAATACCTCCCCCTAGAGCTCAAAGGACCAGCCTGGCACTGGCTGAACAGCCTGCCCGCAAATTCCATCGGCAGCTGGGAGGACTTGGAAGAAGCCTTCCTTGATAACTTCCAAGGTACATATGTTCGACCTCCGGACGCTGACGACTTAAGCCATATAGTCCAACAGCCCGGAGAGTCTGCCAGGAAATTCTGGACTAGGTTCTTAACTAAAAAGAACCAGATCATCGACTGTCCAGATGCCGAAGCCCTAGCGGCCTTTAAACACAGCATCCGCGATGAATGGCTCACCCGCCACCTCCGCCAAGAGAAGCCAAAGTCTATGGCAGCCCTCACGGCACTCATGACCCGCTTTTGTGCGGGCGAGGATAGTTGGCTGACCCATAGCAAAAACAATGCAAGTGACGCTGGCACCCCTGAAGCTAAAAATAGCAACGACAAGTCTCAACGCAACAGATACAAGCGTCGAAATAACAATGACAACACCGAGGATACGATGGTCAATGCCGGATTCAGTGGCTCTAAGTCCGGTCAGCGGAAGAAGTCGTTCAAAAAGAACAATTCGGGCCCATCTAGCTTGGACCACATACTTGATCATTCGTGCCAGATTCACGGCACCCCAGATAAACCACCCAATCATACCAATCGAGATTGTTGGGTTTTTAAACAGGCCGGCAAGTTAAATGCCGAAAACAAGGATAAGGGTTCGCAAAGCGAAGACGATGACAAGGAGCCCCAACC
Source organism: Triticum aestivum (assembly GCF_018294505.1). NCBI lineage: Eukaryota > Viridiplantae > Streptophyta > Magnoliopsida > Poales > Poaceae > Triticum > Triticum aestivum. The sequence goes on from NC_057800.1 coordinate 588,149,593, forward strand.
GCCGAACACACGGGGACAGAAGAAGTTCCCTCCTCGGGTCAAAATGGTGAACATGATATACGCTACCCACATCCCCAAGAGGGAGCACAAGCACGCGCTCAGGGACGTCTACACAATAGAGCCAGTCACCCCAAAGTTTAATCCATGGTCGTCATGCCAGATCACCTTTGATCGTAGGGACCATCCGATCAGTATCTGTCATGGTGGTTCAGCCGCGCTGGTCCTGGACCCAATAATTGATGGGTTCCACCTGACGCGAGTCCTGATGGACGGTGGCAGCAATCTCAACTTTCTCTATCAGGATACAATGCACAAAATGGGCATTAACCCATCACGGATCAAGCCCACAAAGACTACCTTTAAAGGAGGCATACCGGGCGTAGAGCCCCGGTGCACAGGCTCAATCACACTAGAGGTTGTCTTCGGATCTCCGGACAACTTCCAAAGCGAGGAGTTAATCTTCGATATCGTCCCCTTTCGCAGCGGCTACCACACACTGCTCGGACAAACCGCATTTGCTCGATTCAACGTGGTACCACAGTACGTTATCTCAAGCTCAAGATGCCCAGACCACGCATCGTCATAACAGTCAATGGAAACACGAAACGCTCCCTCTGCATCGAGGAGCACACCGCTGCCTTAGCGGCAGAGGTACAGGGTGGCCTTTTCAAGCAAAACCTCAATTCGGTGGCCGATCCCCCGGACACTGTCAAGAGTGTCCGAACCATTATGCAGAAGGACGGATCGGCTCGTCAAGAGCTCGACTAGCAATTTGGCCTCCATCCCAGTCCTGTCCAAGTGGCGGCAATTGTACCATGCGTACATAATTACACACTAAAAGTACCATGGACACGGATGGAGGCATAATCAGCTCGTGATCCGCAATATGGCTCGACCACCCCGGACACACATAGTTTCACTATTTCCTTTTTCTTTTTTCTTTTCTCTCTTTTTCACAGGCCTTTCCTGACGGCTTGACCATCGACTCTTTTCGAAGGATAAAAACACCAAGGCGACAAGAAGCATGGACGTACTGGGGAATCTTTAGGTGGTTTCTTTAACGATCCCTTTACCTGTTTGTAGGACCCACATGTAGCTCTCCCTTGGTTAAGGCATAGTTAATAGCCTTCTGCTTATCGCACAACTTGTATAAATGCACTATAATGCACCAAGGAAATTATAGAAACAGTTTGCGGCCCAACTTTTACGGCTCTAACCTACCACTTGTTCTTCCTTTTTGTCTTTTCTTTTCTGGTAGCTCTATCAGATAACACCCGTACACTCTAGTGCGTTTCAATTTGCCAGGGGCCTCATAGCGCCCCGCAACATGGCAACAAAAGTTCGGACACTTTTTCAGTACAGTTCGGCACCCCGAATTTAGCACTATATGCATTGGCTCCGAATCACGTCTTTTGTCAGTAGTTGGGTTGCCCGGCTCCTGTTCTTACTACCTTACATTCCACTGTATCGGCTAGGGTATTAAAGGGACAACTACTGCGATTGTGCCCTGGTTTACCCAAGTGAGCACCTCAGTAGAGAAAGCCGAAAACTGACTGTCATGATGCGGCGAGAGCCGATCAGCTCTTCGGAGGTCTCAAATCCCTAGAGATTTTTTCCGCATTACGCGAGGGATCGGTACTTACCCGATCAAGTGTTTACAGCATCCTAGTCCTGATACTAGGGGCTGCCCATATATTTCTATTGTCAAACTCCTATGGCTAAGTGAGGGTGCTAAAGCCGCATAGTCCGATTGCCTCGTTCATCGCGCTAAACACCTCCTTCAAGGACCAAACAATTGGATTAAGAGTGTTTAGATTACATCCCGAACACCCCGGTATTTCCTACGTGGGGGCAGAAGCCGACGACTGGCTAAGTCTTAGATTTCACATAACACAGCCGCACAGGAGGAGAATTTTTTTTAACAAAACATTATATTACATAGCGATTTTGTTTCATCATACAAGGCAAAGACAACATGAACGTATTCATTCGAAAATAATGCCTTGCGCACATTGCGTTGCTACAATGCGAGACCCCTCCAATACATCTGCAAAACACTGCTCGGGCGTGCAGTTCTCCTTGGCCTCTAGCGGCCCCTCGGTCGTCAGCTTGACGGCGTCCATCTTCACCCATCACACCTTGACGCGGGCGAAGGCCATGCACGCACCTTCAATGGAGGCCGATCGCTTGACGATGTCCAGCCGAGGACAGGTGTTCACCAGCCGCTTCACAAGCCCGAAGTAGTTGCCGGGCATAGCTTCGGTAGGCCACAACCGAATTATCAAATCCTTCATGGCCAGTTCGGCCACCCTATGTAGCTCAACCAGCTGTTTTAGCTGATCGATGAAGGGCACGGGATGCTCTAGCGCAAGGTATTGCGACCAGAACAGTTTCTCCGTTGAGCTCCCTTCTTCGGCCCAGAAGAACTCTGCGGCGTCGGACACACTGCGCGGAAGATCTGCTAATGCCCCTGGAGAACTCCGAATCCAGGTTAGTAGGAAATATTTCTTCTTCACATACTTGCTTTGCATACTAAATGCCTTACCCGCTGCGATCTTCTTGGCCTGCTGGATCTCTTGGAGGGCACCCTGGGCTTCAATCTGGGCTGCTTCCGTGCTTTGGCGAGCCTTTGAGAGTTCGGCCTCTCGAGCCGAAACATCACCCTCCAAGGCCTCATACTTCTTCACAGCATCTTGGAGCCCTTGCCGGACCTCGTTCAGCCTGGCCTTAAGCTTCTTACGAGTGGCCTGCTCCTTGACAGCTTTCCCCTCGGCTTCGGCCAGGGCCTTTTTCAGGGTCTCAACCTTGGTCAACGCCCCTACACATATCATGACACTATGATCAGTATACATCATTAAATCTTTCTGAATACATAGCGAGTCACTACATACCTTGCTGGTCTTCTAGCTGCTTCCTCGCCTGGCCGAGCTCCTCTTCGGCCCGCTCCAGGCTTTGCTTTAGTCCGGAGACTTTCGCAGTGTGAGAGGTCGCGGCCAGCAGTGACGCCTGCTTATTCGCATTAGACACAGTTTGGTTAGTTTCCTGCGAAATTTAAATGATCCTCTATCCGACTTTTCTTTCCAAACACCGGACAGTGTCTCAAGGGCTACTGTCTATATTGGGATTTTTTCGGTTAATGCCGCTTACCTCAAAACCTGTCAGCAGGCCGCTACAGGCTTTGGTCAGTCTGCTCTTGATGGACTGAACCTTCTCAATCACCGTACCCATAAGGATACGGTGTTTTTCCACAATGGAAGCGCCCCGTAGCGCTTCCAATAGATTATCTGGCGCCTCTGGTTGGACAGAGGTCACCGACGGGACGGACACACCTCCTTCTCTTGAAGGAGGCTGCTTGTCAGACTCCGGGGCTGTATGGGTCTCCGGATCCGTGCTCAAATGGGGGCCGAATTGAGCGCGGTCCCCATCATCAGTCTCCATGGGGGTCTGTTCCCCCATGTGTTCGACGACCAAGGTGTCGCCCTCCGGCGCCGCCATGACGGCCTCCTAAACCTCTCCCTGGCCTAGGAAGGTCCTTTGAGACAGCACCTCATCGTCTCCCTTGGCCTTGGGAGAGTAAGCGGTCGGCGGTGTCTCGCTAGCCATTTCCTTTGAGTCCAACGAGCCTCTTGATGAGGATCGCTGGGAGCTGTCGTGGGCCAGACTGCAATAACATTATTAAACCATATAAAATACCATAAGGTGGAGATGCCGGATAAATGGACGTGTGTGGGTTCTTTGTACTCATGATGCGGCCAGGGGCTTGTTCCGGGGCGTCGCTCCGGACTGCTGTCAACGTCCCATGCAGAGCTGTCCGCGGGAGGACCTTTCCCTTTCTTGGGCTCCTCCACCTCTAGAGTTGTGGAGGCCGCCCTCTTCTTCCTCCCCCCATCAGGGGGAGAGTCGTTCTCCTCCTCCTCCTCATCGTCGTCGTCTTCGGTGGTGGAGGAGCGGGTCTTGTCTTCGGACATCATGTCCGAAGCGCCCTTACGGCAGGGGCCACTCTAGACCCCCTTGGCTTTCCCCCTGGCCTTCTTCTCTGGCGTCGTATAGGGCGCCGGCACCAGCATCTTCTCCAAGCGCAGAATGATTGGTTCCTCGGGTAGCGGAGCCGGACATTGAATCCACTTCGCCCTCTCCATCCATTCCTGAAGAAGCAATGATTATAAAATTTCATATGTCCTCCTTGTAACAAGCAAGTAAAGGATGTGTTAAAGGCTTACCTCGTTGGCGAGGTGGTTAATATCGTGCCCGTGATCCGAGTCTGTGGCTGTCAGTGTCTTAATGCCCTTGAAAAGCAACTTCCAGGCATCTTCGTGAGTGGTTTCGAAAAGACTCTTCAGGGTTTGATGCTTCTTTGGATTGAACTCCCATAAAGGGCGACTTCGGCTTTGGCACGGGAGAATCCAGCCAACTAGCATCACCTGGATTACATCGACGAGCTTGATATCTTTATCCACCATGCTCTGAACGCGCGTCTGCAGCGCTATCAGCTCGTGTGACGAAGACCAATTCGGGCTCTTCTCAAGCCAGGAGGTGAGTCGCAATGGAGCGCCGGAATTGAATTCGGCAGCTACGGCCCAGTTGGCGCCGCGGGGTTTTGTGATGTAGAACCACAGTTTCTGCCATTCCTTGACAGTCTCCATGAAAGTGCCTTTCAGCCAGGAGACGTTAGTCATCTTGCTCACCATGGCACCTCTGCATTCCGCGTGCTGGCCATCCACCACCTTCGGCTTCACGTTGAAGACCTTGATCCACAGCCCGAAGTGGGGTTGGTTGCGGAGGAAGGCCTCACACACGATGATGAACACCGACATGTTGAGGAAAGAGTTCGGGGCTAGATCATGGAAGTCTAGCCTGTAATAGAACATCAGCCCGTAGATGAAAGGGTGGAGTGGAAACCCTAGCCCGCGGGGGAAATGAGGGATGAATACCACCCTCTCGTTGGGTTTTGGCGTGGGGACAACTTGCCCCTTGGCTGGAATACGGTGGGCGATTTCCTTCGCCAGATACCCAGCCGCCCAAAGCTCAGTAATGTCCTTCTCCTTGACGGAGGAGGCCATCCACTTGCCTTGACCTCCGGATCCGGACATGGTTGAGTGCTTGCTCGAGTGGGGAAAAGATGAGAACTTGGGTGCTAGATCTCGAGTGGGGAAAAGGGCAGAGGAAGAAATAAGGTGTGGGAGAAGAAGGGGGAATCCTTATCCCCTTATAAAGGCAGTGAATATCGAATGCCTCCCCACTCGCCCTAAAACTCGCCTATTCCCAAAGGCTGTGTAAACGACACGGTTGGGTTACCCATGCCCGTATTGATGAGAATCCCGCAATAAGGGGACACGATCTCTGCTTTGACAATACGTGCCAATAGAAACCGCATCTCGAAGCACGGAACGGCAGACAAAAACGGTTCGATATAATGGCCGGATAGACATGATGTCATCTTGTAAAAAGTTGTCAGCAGATGGGACTCGTGAAATATTATATTCCCTGCAGTCGTGTGTGGTACTTGTGTTGCAGATCCGGACACCTTCGTTTTATCCGAAGACTATCTTGGAGTATTCGGAAAGTGGAACCCGCCTTGCAATGCCGAAGACAATCTGTGCGCCGGACACATCGTCATTGAAGCCTGGTTCAGGGGCTACTGAGGGAGTCCTAGACTAAGGGGTCGTCGGGTGTCCGATCTATTGGATATGGGTCGGACTGATGGGCCGTGAAGATACGAAGACCGAAGATTCTACCTGTGTCCGGATAGGTCTCTCCTTGGCGTGGAAGGCAAGCTTGGCGATCAACTATGAAGATTCCTTTCTCTGTAACCGACCTTGTGTAACCCTAGATCCCTCCTATGTCTATATAAGCTGGAGGGCTAGGTCCGTAGATATATCCTCATAATCATAGTCAGGCTAGACTTTTAGGGTTTAGCCATTATGATCTCGTGGTAGATCAACTTTTGTAATACTCATATTCATCAAGATCAATCAAGCAGGAAGTAGGATATTACCTCCATAGAGAGGGCCAGAACATGGGTAAACATTGTGTCCCCCGTCTCCTATTACCATCAATCCTAGATGCACAGTTCGGGACCCCCTACCCGAGATCTGGGTTTTGACACCAACAACGCCCTCAGCCGTAAACCAGCCAACTTGAATGTTCTAATGGAATCCTTGCCTCCTGAGATTGGGAAAGAAATCGCTCAGCTCAATTTGGTAATCATGGATGCCAGTCTCACCAGCATATTGGAAGCTGCTCCTACCCTCGAAGAAGAAATTCGCAGCGCTCAAGCAGATGACAAATCATTGCAATTATATGCTAAGCGTATGCAAGAGGGAGAGACACGGGATTTCTCTAGAGATCAACAAGGTACGCTAAGGTTCCGAGGAAGGATTTGCGTACCCAGCCAAGAAGGTCTGAGGAAGAAGATATTGGCAGAAGCACATGAATTGTCGTACTCAATTCACCCAGGTGGCACCAAAATGTATGAAGACCTTCGTCAGGTATTCTGGTGGAATGGGATGAAGAACGACATTGCTTACTTTGTGGCTTGTTGTGATATATGCAACAGGGTAAAGGCGGAACACAAAAAACCCGCTAGACTCCTTCAACCTTTACCCGTATCACAATGGAAATGGGACAATGTCTACATGGATTTCATCACCAGTTTACCAAGGACTTGATACGTCCATTTTGCATCATGCTTTTATACCAATATTTATTGCATTATGGGCTGTTATTACACATTATGTCACAATAATTATGCCTATTCTCTCTTATTTTACAAGGTTTACATGAAGAGGGAGAATGCCGGCAGCTGGAATTTTGGGCTGGAAAAGGAGCAAATATTAGAGACCTATTCTGCACAACTCCAAAAGTCCTAAAACTTCACGGGAGCATGTTTCAGAATATAAAAAAATATTGGGCGAAGGAAGAACCAGAGGGGGGGCCATCCACCATCCACGAGGGTGGGGGCGCGCCCTACCCCCCTGGGCACGCCCTCTGCCTCGTGGGCCCTCTGGCAGCCATCTGATGCCCATCTTCTGCTATATGAGGTCTTTCGTCCAGAAAAAAATCATCAGCAAGCTTACGGGACAAAATGGCGGAACCTTGGCGGCCAATCTAGGGCTCTGACGGAGCTGTTCTGTCGGGGAAACTTCCCTCCGGGAGGGGGAAATCATCACCATCATCATCACCATCGATCCTCTCATCAGGAGGGCGTCAATCTCCATCAACATCTTCACCAGCACCATCTCATCTGAAACCCTAGTTCATCTCTTGTATCCAATCTTTGTCTCAAAACCTCAGATTGGTACCTGTGGGTTGCTAGTAGCGTTGATTATTCCTTGTAGTTGCTGCTAGTTGGTTTATTTAGTGGAAGATCATATGTTCATATCCTATATGCATATTAATACCCCTCTGATTATGAACATGAATATGCTTTGTGAGTAGTTACGTTTGTTCCTGAGGACATGGGAGAAGCCTTGCTATTAGTAGTCATGTGAATTTGGTATTCGTTCGATATTTTGATGAGATGTATGTTGTCTCTCCTCTAGTGGTGTCATGTGAATGTCGACTACATGACACTTCACCATTGTTTGGGCCTAGAGGAAGGCATTGGGGAGTAATAAGTAGATGTTGGGTTGCTAGAGTGACAGAATCTTAAACCCTAGTTTATGAGTTGCTTCGTAAGGGGCTGATTTGGATCCATATGTTTCATGCTATGGTTACGTTTACCTTAATACTTCTTTTGTAGTTGTGCATGCTTGCAAGAGGGGTTAATCATAAATGGAATGCTTGTCCAAGGAAGGACAGTACCCAAGCACCGGTCCGCCCACATATCAAATTATCAAAGTACCAAACACGAATCATATGAACGTGATGAAAACTAGCTTGATGATAATTCTCATGTGTCCTCGGGAGCGTTTTCCTTTATATAAGAGTTTGTATAGGCTTGTCCTTTGCTACAAAAAGGATTGGGCTATCTTGCTGGACCTTATTTACTTTTATTACTTTTTACCCGTTACACATTACCTTATCACAAAACTATCTGTTATCGATAATTCCCGTGCTTGCAGAGAATACCTTACTAAAAACTGCTTATCATTTCCTTCTGCTCCTCGTTGGGTTCGACACTCTTACTTATCAAAAGGACTACATAGATCCCCTATACTTGTGGGTCATCAAGACACTCTTCTGGCGCCGTTGCCGGGAAGTGAAGCGCCTTTGGTAGGTGGAATTTGGTAAGGAAAATTTATATAGTTTGTTGAAATTTACTGTCACTTGTTACTATGGAGTATAATCCTTTGAGGGGCTTGTTCGGGGTATCTTCACCCCGACCAGTAGAGCAAAGAGTTGCTCCTCAACCTACTGAACCTACTGAAAATGTTTACTTTGAAATTCCGTCGGGTATGATAGAGAAACTGCTAGCTAATCCTTTCACATGTGATGGAACATTACATCTCGATTTGCACCTAATCTATGTGGATGAAGTTTGTGGATTATTTAAGCTTGAAGGTATGCCCGAGGATGTTATCAAGAACAAGGTCTTTCCTTTATATTTGGAGGGAAAGGCATTGACATGGTTTAGGCTATGTGATGATATGGGATCATGGAACAACAACCGATTGAAATTGGAATTTCATCAGAAGTTTTATCCTATGCATCTTGTTCATCGTGATCGTAATTATGTATATAATTTTTGGCCTCGCGAAGGAGAAAGTATCGCTCATGCTTGGGAGAGGATCAAGTCAATGTTATATTCATGCCCCAATCATGAGCTCTCAAGAGAAATTATTATTCAAAATTTTTATGCTCGGCTTTCTCTCAATAATCACTCCATGCTCGATACTTCTTGTACTGGTTCTTTTATGATGAAGACTATTGAATTCAAATGGGATTTATTGGAAAGAATTAAACACAAATCCGAAGATTGGGATCTCGACGAAGGTAAGGAGTCAGGTATAACCCCAAAGTTTCATTGTGTTAAATCTTTTATGGATACCGATGCCTTTTGTGAATTGAGCACTAAATATGGACTTGACTCTGAGATAGTAGCTTCTTTCTATGAATCCTTTGCTACTCATGTTGATCTCCCTAAGGAGAAGTGGTTTAATTATAATCCTCCCATTGAAGTAAAAGTAGTTTCACCTATTAAAGTTGAAGAAAAGACTATCACTTATAATGATTCTGTTGTTCCTACTGCTTATATTGAGAAACCACCCTTCCCTATTAGAATAAAGGATCATGCTAAAGCTTCAACTGTAGTCCGTAAGAGTAATACTAGAACACCTACTCCCTTTGAGAAAATTAAAGTTGAACCTAGTGTTGCTATGGTTAAAGATCTCTTGGCCGATAATATTGATGGACAAGTTATTTACTTCTGTGATGAGGCTGCTAGAATTGCTAGACCCGATACTAAAAATAAACATAGACCTATTGTAGGTATGCCTGTTATTTCTGTTAAAATAGGAGATCATTTCTATCATGGCTTATGTGATATGGGTGCTAGTGCAAGTGCAATACCTCATTCCTTATATAAAGAAATTATGTATGATATTGCACCTGCTGAGATAGAGGAAATTGATGTTACAATTAAGCTTGCCAATAGAGACACTATTTCACCAGTTGGGATTGTTAGAGATGTTGAAGTCTTGTGTGGGTAAGTTAAATATCCTGCTAATTTTCTTGTTCTTGGTTCCCCACAAGATAACTTTTGTCCTATTATATTTGGTAGACTTTTCTTGAATACTGTTAATGCTAGGATCGATTGCAAAAAAGGATGTTGTTACTATTGGTTTGGGGGATATGTCTCATGAGTTCAATTTTTCTAAATTTCATAGACAACCCCATGATAAGAATTGCCCAGTTAAGATGAAATTAATATTCTTGCTTCTATTGTCGTGCCTCCTAATGATCCTTTAGAACAATATTTGCTCGACCATGAAAATGATATGTTTATGAATGAAAGAAGGGAAACTGGTGAAGTATTCTTTAAACAGGGACCAATTTTGAAACACAACTTGCCTGTTAAAATTCTAGGGGATGCTCCTCCACCCAAGGGTGATACCTTGTTTGAGCTTAAACATTTACCCGATACTCTTAAATATGCTTATCTTGATGAGAGAAAGATATATCCTGTAATTATTAGTGCTAACCTTTCAGAGCATGAAGAAAAGAAATTATTGAAAACTCTGAAGAAGCATCGTGCTGCTATTGGATATACTCTTGATGATCTTAAGGGCATTAGTCCCACTCTATGCCAACACAAAATAAAATTGGAGAAAGGCGTGAAACCGGTTGTTAATCACCAACGACGGTTAAATCCTAAGATGAAAGAAGTGGTAAGAAAAGAAATACTAAAGCTTCTGGAGGTAGGTATAATTTATCCCGTTGCTGATAGTCAGTGGGTAAGTCCTGTCCATTGTGTCCATAAGAAGGGAGGTATTACTGTTGTTCCTAATGATAAAGATGAATTGATCCCACAAAGAATTGTCACAGCTTATCAAATGGTAATTGATTTTTGCAAATTAAATAAAGCTACTAAAAAGGATCATTACCCTTTACCTTTTATTAATCAAATGCTAGAGAGATTATCCAAACATACATATTTTTGCTTTCTAGATGGTTATTCTGGTTTCTCTCAAATACCTGTGTCAAAAGAAGATCAAGAAAAGACAACTTTCACTTGCCCTTTCGGTACCTTTGCTTATAGACGTATGCCTTTTGGATTATGCAATGCACCTGCTACTTTTCAAAGATGTATGACTGCTATATTCTCTGACTTTTGTGAAAAGATTGTTGAGGTATTCATGGATGATTTTTCCATATATGGAACTTCTTTTGATGATTGCTTAAGCAACCTTGATCGAGTTTTGCAGAGATGTGAAGAAACTAATCTTGTCTTGAATTGGGAGAAGTGCCACTTTATGGTTAATGAAGGTATTCTATTGGGGCATAAAATTTCTGAAAGAGGTATTGAAGTTGATAAAGCTAAGGTTGATGCTATTAAAAAGATGACATGTCCTAAGGACATTAAAGGTATAAGAAGTTTCCTTGGTCATGCCGGTTTTTATAGGAGGTTCATTAAGGACTTCTCTAAAATTTCCAGGCCTCTGACTAATCTCTTACAAAAAGATGTTCCTTTTGTCTTTGATAAGGATTGTGTAGAAGCATTTGAAGTACTTAAGAAAGCTTTGATTTCTACACCTATGGTTCAGCCACCTGATTGGAATTTAGCATTTGAAATTATGTGTGATGCTAGTGATTATGCTGTAGGGGCTGTTTTAGGACAAAGGGTTGATAAGAAATTAAATGTTATCCAATATGCTAGTAAAACTCTAGACAGTGCCCAAAGAAATTATGCTACTACTGAAAAGGAATTTTTAGCAGTTGTATTTGCTTGTGATAAGTCAGACCTTCTATAGTTGATTCTAAAGTAACTATCCACACTGATCATGCTGCTATTAAATATCTTATGGAAAAGAAAGATGCTAAACTAGACTTATTAGATGGGTTCTCTTGCTACAAGAATTTGATTTGCATATTATTGATAGAAAGGGAGCTGAGAACCCCGTTGTAGACAACTTGTCTAGGTTAGAGAATGTTCTTGATGACCCACTACCTATTGATGATAGCTTTCCTGATGAACAACTAGCTGTCATAAATGCTTCTCGTACTGCTCCATGGTATGTTGATTATGATAATTACATTGTTGCTAAATTTATACCACCTAGTTTCACATACCAACAAAAGAAAAAGTTTTTCTATGATTTAAGACATTACTTTTGGGATGACCCACACCTTTATAAAGAAGTAGTAGATGGTGTTATTAGACGTTCTGTACCTGAGCATGAACAAGAATAGATCCTACGCAAGTGTCACTCTGAGGCTTATGGAGGACACCATGCTAGAGATACAACTGCACATAAGGAGTTGCAATCCGGTTTTTATTGGCCCACTCTCTTCAAAGATGCTCGTAAGTTTGTTTTGTCTTGTGATGAATGTCAAAGAATTGGTAATATTAGTAGACGTCAAGAAATGCCTATGAATTACTCACTTGTTATTGAACCATTCGATGTTTGGGGCTTTGATTATATGGGACCATTTCCTTCCTCTAATGGGTATACACATATTTTAGTTGCTGTTGATTATGTTACTAAGTGAGTAGAAGCTATTCCAACTAGTAGTGTTGATCATAACACCTCTATTAAGATGCTTAAAGAAGTTATTTTTCCAAGGTTTGGAGTCCCCAGATACTTAATGACTGATGGTGGTTCACATTTTATTATTGGTGCCTTTCGTAAAATGCTTGCTAAGTATGATGTTAATCATAGAATTGCATCTCCATATCACCCACAGTCTAGTGGTCAAGTAGAATTGAGTAATAGAGAGCTTAAATTAATTTTGCAAAAAACTGTTAATAGATCTAGAAAGAATTGGTCCAAGAAACTTGATGATGCATTATGGGCTTATAGAACTGCATACAAAAATCCTATGGGTATGTCTCCATATAAAATGGTTTATGGAAAAGCATGTCACTTACCTCTTGAACTAGAACATAAGGCATATTGGGCCATTAAAGAGCTCAATTATGATTTCAAACTTGCCGGTGAGAAGAGGCTTGTTGACATTAGCTCACTTGATGAATGGAGAACCCAGGCTTATGAGAATGCCAAACTGTTCAAATAAAAAGTTAAAAGATGGCATGACAAAAGGATACAAAAATGTGAGTTTAATGTAGGTGATTATGTATTGCTATACAACTCTCGTTTAAGATTTTTTGCAGGCAAACTTCTTTCTAAATGGGAAGGTCCTTACGTCATTGAGGAGGTCTATCGTTCCGGTGCTATAAAAATCATCAACTTCGAAGGCATGAATCCGAGGGTGGTGAACGGTCAAAGAATCAAACATTATATCTCAGGTAATCCTATAAATGTTGAAACAAATGTTATTGAAATCGTAACTCCGGGGGAATACATAAGGGACACTTTCCAGAATGATTCAGCCTCCGAAAAGGAATAGGTATGTGGTACGGTAAGTAAACCGACTCCAAAATAGTTCTAATGGCATTTTTTCTCTGTTTTGGAATATTTAAGAAAATAGGAAAATAAGAAGCAGTCCGGGAGGGACATGAGGCTCCCACGAGGGTGGAGGGTGCGCCCTACCCTTCTGGGCACGCCCCCTGCCTCGTGGGCACCTCGTGTGCTCTCCGAACTTCGTTTTCTTGCATGATACTTCTTTCAGTCCGTAAAAATTCATTATATAATCTCCCGAAAGTTTTGACCACCGTATCATGCAAATATCTTATGTCTTTGTTTCGAGCTGTTTTTCTGACAGATCTAGATCGCCATGACATCTTCAAGCTCCCCCAAGTTCTTTGAGAAGGTCATCAACCCCTACCTCGTGGAGGTGCTGCAACACCCTCAAACCATTGAGATGCGTGAGGGGTTGCTGCACATCCGCGATGCTGAGGGACCAAGGAGGAACGGAAGCGTGGAGACAAGGCTCGAGGCAATGGAGCGACAAGTTTTCAAGTGCCAGGAGATGGTGTGACGTGAACTCGACGCCAATCATATAATGATCATGAAGTTCACCAACAACCACAAGCTGGATGACAAGAACATTGGGGAGGCCATCTTCAAGCTTCACGGGAAAATTGAGCAACTCCAAGCCCAAATCTATGATCTGCAAAACCAAAACTGTGAGTATGAATATAGATTCAAGAGGATGAGTTCGACTACAGATTTGAGGATCCCGGAGACTCGATCATCCTTCTATGATGGTAAGCCTATGCCTTGGAAAATGGACGACAAGCCTACATCATCAACAACTCCATCATCATCACCTTCGAGGAAGGAGACATAAACACATGGGTACGGGCACTCCCCTTGGCAACTGCCAAGCTTGGGGGAGTGCCCCGGTATCGTATCACCATCACACTTCTATCTTTACCGTTTTTCTTATTTCGATCCTTTTGGTAATATCTTGATCTAGTAGAATAAAGTTTTAGTATGATCTAGTTTTGAATTTTTCTTTATGATCCTTCTATGTAATCGAGTCCGTGAGCTATATATAATAAATATTAGTGTTGAGTGAAGGGCTTGATTATCTTGCCATGATCTTGAGGGAATTAAATAAAAGAGAAAGAATAACAAGAAATAAAGATATCATGTGGATCTTATGGAGAGTAATGAATTCACATATAAAGAGTATGATGAATAAAAGTTGTTGAGAGTTGACAAACATAGTTTGGGTCATCGTTGGAATTAATAGGAAGTAATAAAGAAAGAGAGGTCTTCACATATAAATACCCTATCTTGGACATGTTTTATGATTGTGAGCACTCATTAAAATATGACATGCTAAAGAGTTGATGTTGGACAAGGAAGACAACGTAATGGGTTATGTTTTCTTACATCCGAAATAAATTATATTGTCATGGATGATCCAGCATGTTGAGCTTGCCTTTCCCTCTCATGCTAGCCAAATTATTTGCACCAAGTAGAGATACTACTTGTGCTTCCAAATATCTTTAAACCCAGTTTTGCCATGAGAGTCCACCATATCTACCTATGGATTGAGTAAGATCCTTCAAGTAAGTTGTCATTGTTGCAAGCAATAAAAATTGCTCTTTAAATATGTATGACTTATTAGTGTGGAGAAAATAATCTTTATACGATCTTGTGATGTGGAAGAAATAAAAGCGACTGACTGCATAATAAAGGTCCATATCACAAGTGGCAATATAAAGTGACGTTCTTTTGCTTTAAGATTTCATGCATCCAACCATAAAAGCACATGACAACCTCTGCTTCCCTCTGCGAAGGGCCTATCTTTTATTCTTGTCTTTAGTCATGGTGATCTTCACCTTTCCTTTTTACATTTTATCCTTTGGCAAGCACAATGTGTTGGAAAGATCCTGATATATATAGCTAATTGGATGCAAGTTTTCGTGAACTATTATTGTTGACATTACCCTTGAGGTAAAAGGTTGGGAGGCAAAACTATAAGCCCCTATCTTTCTCTATGTCTGACTAAAACTTCATAACCATAAATACTGCGTGAGTGTTAGCAATTGTGAAAGACTAAATGATAGTTGAGTATGTGGACTTGCTGAAAAGCTCTTATATTGACTCTTTCCTATGTTATGATAAATTGCAATTGCTAATGACTGAGATTATAGCTTGTTAGGTTTCAATGAAGTTTCTGATTCATACTTGAAATTGTGAATGAATTGTTACTTTAGCATAAGAAATCATATGGCAATATGTATATATGTTGTTGTTATAAGAATGATCATGATGCCCTCATGTACGTATTTTATTTTATAGACACGTCTATCTCTAAACATGTGGACATATTTTTTGATATTGGCTTTCGCTTGAGGACAAGCGAGGTCTAAGCTTGGGGGAGTTGATACGTCAATTTTGCATCATGCTTAAATATTGATATTTATTGCATTATGGGATGTTATTACACATTATGTCACAATACTTGTGCCTATTCTCTCTTATTTTACAAGGTTTACATGAAGAGGGAGAATGCCGACAGTTGGAATTCTGGGCTGGAAAAGGAGCAAATGTTAGAGACCTATTCTGCACAACTCCAAAAGTCCTGAAACTTCACGGGAGCACATTTTAGAATATATAAAAAATATTGGGCGAAGGAAGTGCCAGAGGGGGGCACCCACCATCCACGAGGGTGGGGGGCACGCCCTACCCCCCTGGGCGCGCCCCCTGCCTCGTGGGCCCTCTGATAGCCCTCCGATGCCCATCTTCTGCTCTATGAGGTCTTTCGTCTAGAAAAAACATAAGCAAGCTTACGGGACGAAACTCCGCCACCACAAGGCGGAACCTTGGCGGAACCAATCTAGGGCTCCGGCGGAGCTGTTCTGCCGGGGAAACTTCCCTCCGGGAGGGGAAAATCACCACCATCAATCCTCTCATCGGGAGGGGGTCAATATCCATCAACATCTTCACCAACACCATCTCATCTCAAAACCTAGTTCATCTCTTGTATACAATCTTTGTCTCAAAACCTCAGATTGGTACCTGTGGGTTGCTATTAGCGTTGATTACTCCTTGTATTTTATGCTAGTTGCTACCTCTTGAGCAACTGTGTTGGTTTTTCCCTTGAAGAGGAAAGGGTGGTGCAGCAAAGTAGCGTAAGTATTTCCCTCAGTTTTTGAGAACCAAGGTATCAATCCAGTAGGAGCCACGCACGAGTCCCCCGTACCTACATAAACAAATAAATCCTCGCAACCAACGCGATAAGGGGTTGTCAATCCCTACACAGTCACTTATGAGAGTGAGATCTGATAGATATGATAAGATAATATTTTTGGTATTTTTATGATAAAGATGCAAAGTAAAATAAAAGGCAATGAAAATAACTAAGTATTGGAAGATTAATATGATGGAAGATAGACCCGGGGGCCATAGTTTTCACTAGTGGCTTCTCTCGAGAGCATAAGTATTCATGGCGGGTAAACAAATTACTGTTGAGCAATTGACATAATTGAGCATAATTATGAGAATATCTAGGTATGATCATGTATATAGGGATCACGTTCGAGACAAGTAGACCGACTCCTGCCTGCATCTACTACTATTACTCCACACATCGATCGCTATCCAGCATGCATCTAGAGTATTAAGTTCAAGAGAACAGAGTAACGCTTTAAGCAAGATGACATGATGTATAGGGATAAACTCATGCAATATGATGAAAACCCCATCTTGTTATCCTCGATGGCAATGATACAATACGTGCCTTGCTGCCCCTACTGTCACTGGGAAAGGACACCACAAGATTGAACCCAAAGCTAAGCACTTCTCCCATTGCAAGAAAGATCAATCTAGTAGGCCAAACCAAACTGATAATTCGAAGAGACTTGCAAAGATAACCAATCATACATAAAAGAATTCAGAGAAGATTCAAATATTGTTCATAGATAAACTTGATCATAAACCCACAATTCATCGGTCTCAACAAACACACCGCAAAAGAAGATTACATCGAATAGATCTCCACAAGAGAGGGGGGAGAACTTCGTATTGAGATCCAAAAAGAGAGAAGAAGCCATCTAGCTAATAAATATGGACCCATAGGTTTGAGGTAAACTACTCGCACTTCATCGGAAGGGCTATGGTGTTGATGTAGAAGCCCTCCGTGATCGATGCCCCCTCCGGCGGAGCTCCGGAACAGGCCCCAAGATGGGATCTTGTAGATACAGAAAGTTACAGTGGTGGAATTAGGGTTTTTGCTCCATATCTGGTAGTTTTGGGGTACGTAGGTATATATAGGAGGAAGGAGTACGTCGGTAGAGCAACAGGGGCCCCACGAGGGTGGAGGGCGTGCCCAGGGGGTAGGCGCCCCCCTACCTCGTGGCCTCCTTGTTGATGTCTTGATGTAGGGTCCAAGTCCTCTGGATCATGTTCGTTCCAAAAATCACGTTCCCGAAGGTTTCATTCCGTTTGGACTCTGTTTGATATTCTTTTTCTGCAAAACCCTAAAATAGGCAAAAAAAATAGCAATTCTAGGTTGGGCCTCCAGTTAATAGGTTAGTCCCAAAAATAATATAAAAGTGTATAATAAAGCCCAATAATGTCCAAAACAGAATGTAATATAGCATGGAACAATCAAAAATTATAGATACGTTGGAGACGTATCAAGCATCCCCAAGCTTAATTCCTGCTCGTCCTCGAGTAGGTAAATGATAAAAATAGAATTTTTGATGTGGAATGCTACTTGGCATAATTTCAATGTAATTCTCTTAATTGTGGTATGAAAATTCAGATCCGAAAGATTCAAGACAAAAGTTTAATATTGACATAGAAATAATAATACTTCAAGCATACTAACTAAGCAATTATGTCTCTTCAAAATAGCATGGCCAAAGAAAGTTATCCCTACAAAATCATATAGTCTGGCTATGCTCCATCTTCACCACACAAAGTATTCAAATCAAGCACAACCCCGATGACAAGCCAAGCAATTGTTTCATACTTTTAATGTTCTTAAACTTTTTCAATCTTCACTCAATACGTGAGCGTGAGCCATGGACATAGCACTATAGGTGGAATAGAATGGTGGTTGTGGAGAAGACAAAAAAAGGGGAAGATAGTCTCACATCAACTAGGCATATCAACGGGCTATGGAGATGCCCATCAATAGATATTAATGTGAGTGAGTAGGGATTGCCATGCAATGGATGCACTAGAGCTATAAATATATGAAAGCTCAACAAAAAGAAACTAAGTGGGTGTGCATCCAACTTGCTTGCTCACGAAGACCTTGGGCATTTTGAGGAAGCCCATCATTGGAATATACAAGCCAAGTTCTGAAAGTGTGTTATATCGACTAGAGGGGGGGTGAATAGGCGATTTTTATGAAAGTCTTCAAAACATGGAAGTTTCGAAGACAAATGATACAATTGAACCTATTTCCATGCAGCGGAAGATAGACTACACTAGAAAGACAATACTCAAGCATTCAATGAAGTGAAACCACACTGACTAATAGTAGCTACACAGTAAGGATCAGGTACACAGTGAAGACAAATAGATAAAGCAAATAGGCACTGACTTTACAAGAGCCAACCGTAAGTAAAGAGATGAGAAGGATAGAACCAGTGTGTGTGACGAAGACAAAGGTTTGGTAGACCAGTTCCAACTGATGTGACAGTTGTACGTCTGGTTAGGGCGGATAGGTATTTAAACCTGAGGACACTCAGTCTCGGACACTTAGTCCTGAGCACACAGCTCAGAACACTTAGTCCCGGACACTTAGTCCTGAGCACACAGCTCAGAACACTTAGTCCTCGCCGTATTCCCCTTGAGCTAAGGTCACACAGACCTTGCCCAATCACTCTGGTAAGTCTTCAAGGAAAACTTCCAAACCTTCACAGACTTCGTTCAGTGGCGATCCATAATGACTCTTGGATGCTCAGAATGCGACGCCTAACCGGCTGGAGGATTCACACTCCTCAAGTGTAATAAGTCTTCAGATCACACAGACAAGAAGACTTAAGTGATGCCTAACACTCTTTGGCTCTGGGTGGTTAGGGCTTTATCCTCTCAAGGAATTCTCTCTCAAAGGCTTCGAGGTGGGTTGCTCTCAAACGACAAAATCCGTACTTTAACTCTAAGCAACCAACCGTTTATGGTTGTAGGGGGTGGGCTATTTATAGCCACAAGGCAACCCGACCTGATTTGTCCGAAATGACCCTGGGTCACTAAGGAACTGACACGTGTTCCAATGGTCAGATTTCAAACACACACATCAACTTTACTCGGGCTACAAGCAAAGCTGACTTGTCCAACTCTGAACAAGATTTGCTCTCATAGTCTTCACTCGAAGACATAGGATTTTGGTTAAGCGTCACTATAGTCATTCTGACTAGTTTTCTTGGACCCCACTTAACAGTACGGTGGTTCCTATTGAAGGAAATATGCCCTAGAGGCAATAATACAGTTATTATTTATTTCCTTATATATCATGATAAATGTTTATTATTCATGCTAGAATTGTATTAACCGGAAACATAATACATGTGTGAATACATAGACAAACAGAGTGTCACTAGTATGCCTCTACTAGACTAGCTCGTTGATCAAAGATGGTTATGTTTCCTAACCATGAACAAAAGAGTTGTTATTTGATTAACGAGATCACATCATTAGTTGAATGATCTGATTGACATGACCCATTCCATTAGCTTAGCACCCGATCGTTTAGTATGTTGCTATTGCTTTCTTCATGACTTATACATGTTCCTATGACTATGAGATTATGCAACTCCCGTTTGCCGGAGGAACACTTTGGGTGCTACCAAACGTCACAACGTAACTGGGTGATTATAAAGGAGCATTACCGGTGTCTCCAAAGGTACATGTTGGGTTGGCATATTTCGAGATTAGGATTTGTCACTCCGATTGTCGGAGAGGTATCTCTGGGCCCTCTCGGTAATGCACATCACATAAGCCTTGCAAGCATTGCAACCAATGAGTTAGTTGCGAGATGATGTATTACGGAATGAGTAAAGAGACTTGCCGGTAACGAGATTGAACTAGGTATTGGATACCGACGATCGAATCTCGGGCAAGTAACATACCGATGACAAAGGGAACAACGTATGTTGTTATGCGGTCTGACCAATAAAGATCTTCGTAGAATATGTAGGAGCCAATATGGGCATCCAGGTCCCGCTATTGGTTATTGACCGGAGACGTGTCTCGGTCATGTCTACATTGTTCTCGAACCATAGGGTCCGCACGCTTAATGTTACGATGACAGTTATTATGAGTTTATCATTTTGATGTACCAAAGATTGTTAGGAGTCCCGGATGTGATCATGGACATGACGAGGAGTCTCGAAATGGTCAAGACATAAAGATTGATATATTGGAAGCCTATATTTGGACATCGGAAGTGTTCCGGGTGAAATCGGGATTTTACCGGAGTACCGGGAGGTTACCGGAACCCCCCGGGAGCCATATGGGCCTTAATGGGCTTTAGTGGAAAGGAGAATGGGGCAGCCCAAGGTGGCCGCGCACCTCCCCCCTCCCCTAGTCCTATTAGGACTAGGAGAGGTGGCCGGCCCCCCTCTCTCTCTTTCCCCCTCGGGGAATCCTAGTCCAACTAGGATTGGGGGGGGAGTCCTACTCCCGGTAGGAGTAGGACTCCTCCTGCGCCCTCCTCCTGGCCGGCGGCCCCCTCCCCCTTGGCTCCTTTATATACGGAGGCAGGGGGCACCTCTATACACACAAGTTGATCATTGAGATCGTTCCTTAGCCATGTGCGGTGCCCCCTGCCACCATATTCCACCTCGATTATATTGTAGCAGTGCTTAGGAGAAGCCCTGCGACGGTAGAACATCAAGATCGTCACCACGCCGTCGTGCTGACGGAACTCCTCCCCGACGCTTTGCTGGATCGGAGCCCGGGGATCGTCATCGAGCTGTACGTGTGCTAAGAACTCGGAGGTACCGGAGTAACGGTGCTTGGATCGGTCGGATCGGGAAGACGTACGACTACTTCCTCTATGTTGCGTCAACGCTTCCGCAGTCGGTCTGCGTGGGTACGTAGACTACACTCTCCCCTCTCATTGCTATGCATCACCATGATCTTGCGTGTGCGTAGGAAATTTTTTGAAATTACTGCGTTCCCCATCAGTGGCATCCGAGTCCAGGTTTTATGGTTTGATGTTATTTGCACGAGTAGAACACAAGTGAGTTGTGGGCGATATAAGTCATACTGCCTACCAGCATGTCATACTTTGGTTCGGCGGTATTGTTGGACGAGACGACCCGGACCAGCATTACGCGTACGCTTACGCGAGACTGGTTCCCCCGACGTGCTTTGCACATAGGTGGCTTGCGGGCGACTGTCTCTCCAACTTTAGTTGAACCGAGTGTGGCTACGCCCGGTCCTTGGGAAGGTTAAAACGGAGTCTATTTGACAAACTATCGTTGTGGTTTTGATGCGTAGGTGAGATTGGTTCTTGCTTAAGCCCGTAGCAGCCACGTAAAACTTGCAACAACAAAGTAGAGGACGTCTAACTTGTTTTTGCAGGGCATGTTGTGATGTGATATGGTCAAGGCATGATGATGAATTTTATTGTATGAGATGATCATGTTTTGTAACCGAGTTATCGGCAACTGGCAGGAGCCATATGGTTGTCGCTTTATTGTATGCAATGCAATCGCGATGTAATGCTTTACTTTATCACTAAACGGTAGCGATAGTCGTAGAAGCATAAGTTTGGCGAGACGACAACGATGCTACGATGGAGATCAAGGTGTCGCGCCGGTGACGATGGTGATCATGACGGTGCTTCGGAGATGGAGATCACAGGCACAAGAAGATGATGACCATATCATATCACTCATATTGATTGCATGTGATGTTTATCCTTTATGCATCTTATTTTGCTATGATTGACGGTAGCATTATAAGATGATCTCTCACTAAATTATCAAGAAGTGTTATCCCCGAGTATGCACCATTGCCAAAGTTCGTCGTGCCCAGACACCACGTGATGATCGGGTGTGATAAGCTCTACGTCCATCTACAACGGGTGCAAGCCAGTTTTGCACACGCAGAATACTCGGGTTATACTTGACGAGCCTAGCATATCCAGATATGGCCTCGGAACACGGAGACCGAAAGGTCGAGCGTGAATCATATAGTAGATATGATCAACATAATGATGTTCACCAGTGAAGACTAATCCATTTCACGTGATGATCGGTTATGGTTTAGTTGATTTGGATCACGTGATCACTTAGAAGATTAGAGGGATGTCTATCTAAGTGGGAGTTCTTAAGTAATATGATTAATTGAACTTAAATTTATCATGAACTTAGTCCCTGATAGTATCTTGCTTGTTTATGTTGATTGTAGATAGATGGCTCGTGCTATTGTTCCGTTGAATTTTAATGCGTTCCTTGAGAAAGCAAAGTTGAAAGATGATGGTAGCAATTACACGGACTGGGTCCGTAACTTGAGGATTATCCTCATTGCTGCACATAAGAATTATGTCCTGGAAGCACCGTTGGGTGCCAGGCCTGCTGCTGGAGCAACACCAGATGTTATGAACGTCTGGCAGAGCAAAGCTGATGACTACTCGATAGTTCAGTGTGCCATGCTTTACAGCTTAGAATCGGGACTTCAACGATGTTTTGAACGTCATGGAGCATATGAGATGTTTCAGGAGTTGAAGTTAATATTTCAAGCAAATGCCCGAATTGAGAGATATGAAGTCTCCAATAAGTTCTACAGCTGCAAGATGGAGGAGAATAGTTCTGTCAGTGAGCATATACTCAAAATGTCTGGGTATAATAATCACTTGATTCAATTGGGAGTTAATCTTCCAGATGATTGCGTCATTGACAGAATTCTCCAATCACTGCCACCAAGCTACAAGAGCTTCGTGATGAACTATAATATGCAAGGGATGAACAAGACTATTCCCGAGCTCTTCGCAATGCTGAAAACTGCGGAGGTAGAAATCAAGAAGGAGCATCAAGTGTTGATGGTCAACAAGACCACTGGTTTCAAGAAAAAAGGCAAAGGAAAGAAGAAGGGGAACTTCAAGAATAACGGCAAACAAGTTGCTGCTCAAGAGAAGAAACCCAAGTCTGGACCTAAGCCTGAGACCGAGTGCTTCTACTGCAAGCAGACTGGTCACTGGAAGTGGAACTACCCCAAGTATTTGGCGGATAAGAAGGATGGCAAGGTGAACAAAGGTATATGTGATATACATGTTATTGATGTGTACCTTACTAGAGCTTGCAGTAGCACCTGGGTATTTGATACTGGTTCTATTGCTAATATTTGCAACTCGAAACAGGGACTACGGATTAAGCGAACACTAGCAAAGGACGAGGTGACGATGCGCGTGGGAAACGGTTCCAAAGTCGATGTGATTGCGGTCGGCACGCTACCTCTACATCTACCTTCGGGATTAGTATTAGACTTAAATAATTGTTATTTGGTGCCAGCGTTGAGCATGAACATTATATCTGGATCTTGTTTGATGCGAGACAGTTATTCATTTAAATCAGAGAATAATGGTTGTTCTATTTATATGAGTAATATCTTTTATCGTCATGCACCCTTGAAGAGTGGTCTATTCTTGTTGAATCTCGATAGTAGTAACACACATATTCATAATGTTGAAGCCAAAAGATGCAGAGTTGATAATGATGGTGCAACTTATTTGTGGCACTGCCGTTTGGGTCATATCGGTGTAAAGCGCATGAAGAAACTCCATACTGATGGACTTTTGGAACCACTTGATTATGAATCACTTGGTACTTGCGAACCGTGCCTCATGGGCAAGATGACTAAAACGCCGTTCTCCGGTACTATGGAGAGAGCAACAGATTTGTTGGAAATCATACATACAGATGTATGTGGTCCGATGAATATTGAGGCTCGTGGTGGATATCGTTATTTTCTCACCTTCACAGATGATTTAAGTAGATATGGGTATATCTACTTAATGAAACATAAGTCTGAAACATTTGAAAAGTTCAAAGAATTTCAGAGTGAAGTTGAAAATCATCGTAACAAGAAAATAAAGTTTCTACGATCTGATCGTGGAGGAGAATATTTGAGTTACGAGTTTGGTGTACATTTGAAAAATTGTGGAATAGTTACGCAACTCACGCCACCCAGAACACCACAGCGTAATGGTGTGTCCGAACGTCGTAATCATACTTTACTAGATATGGTGCGATCTATGATGTCTCTTACAGATTTACCGCTATCGTTTTGGGGTTATGCTTTAGAGACGGCCGCATTCACGTTAAATAGGGCACCATCAAAATCCGTTGAGACGACGCCTTATGAACTATGGTTTGGCAAGAAACCAAAGTTGTCGTTTCTTAAAGTTTGGGGCTGCGATGCTTATGTGAAAAAGCTTCAACCTGATAAGCTCGAACCCAAATCAGAGAAATGTGTCTTCATAGGATACCCAAAGGAGACTGTTGGGTACACCTTCTATCACACATCCGAAGGCAAGACATTCGTTGCTAAGAATGGATCCTTTCTAGAGAAGGAGTTTCTCTCGAAAGAAGTGAGTGGGAGGAAAGTAGAACTTGACGACGTAACTGTACCTGCTCCCTTATTGGAAAGTAGTACGTCACAGAAAACTGTTTCAGTGACACCTATACCAGTTAGTGAGGAAGCTAATGATGATGATCATGAAACTTTAGATCAAGATACTACTGAACCTCGTAGATCAACCAGAGTAAGATCCGCACCAGAGTGGTACGGTAATCCTATTCTGGAAGTCATGCTACTAGATCATGATGAACCTACGAACTATGAAGAAGCGATGGTGAGCCCAGATTCCGCAAAATGGCTTGAAGCCATGAAATCTGAGATGGGATCCATGTATTAGAACAAAGTATGGACTTTGGTTGACTTGCCCGCTGATCGGCAAGCAATTGAGAATAAATGGATCTTCAAGAAGAAGACTGACGCTGACGGTAATATTACTGTCTACAAAGCTCGACTTGTCGCAAAAGGTTTTCGACAAGTTCAAGGGATTGACTACGACGAGACCTTCTGACCCGTAGCGATGCTTAAGTCTGTCCGAATCATGTTAGCAATTGCCGCATTTTATGATTATGAAATTTGGCAGATGGATGTCAAAACTGCATTCCTGAATGGATTTCTGGAAGAAGAGTTGTATATGATGCAACCAGAAGGTTTTGTCGATCCAAAGGGAGCTAACAAAGTGTGCAAGCTCCAGCGATCCATTTATGGACTGGTGCAAGCCTCTCGGAGTTGGAATAAACGCTTTGATAGTGTGATCAAAGCATTTGGTTTTATACAGACTTTTGGAGAAGCCTGTATTTACAAGAAAGTGAGTGGGAGCTCTGTAGCATTTCTGATATTATATGTGGATGACATATTACTGATTGGAAATGATATAGAATTTCTGGATAGCATAAAGGGATACTTGAATAAGAGTTTTTCAATGAAAGACCTCGGTGAAGCTGCTTACATATTAGGCATTAAGATCTATAGAGATAGATCAAGACGCTTAATTGGACTTTCACAAAGCACATACCTTGACAAAGCTTTGAAGAAATTCAAAATGGATCAAGCAAAGAAAGGGTTCTTGCCTGTGTTACAAGGTGTGAAGTTGAGTAAGACTCAATGCCTGACCACTGCAGAAGATAGAGAGAATATGAAAGATGTTCCCTATGCTTCAGCCATAGGCTCTATCATGTATGCAATGCTGGGTACCAGACATGATGTGTGCCTTGCTATAAGTTTAGCAGGGAGGTACCAAAGTAATCCAGGAGTGGATCACTGGACGGCGGTCAAGAACATCCTAAAATACCTGAAAAGGACTAAGGATATGTTTCTCGTATATGGAGGTGACAAAGAGCTCATCATAAACGGTTACGTTGATGCAAGCTTTGACACTGATCTGGACGATTGTAAATCGCAAACCGGATACGTGTTTACATTAAACGGTGGAGCTGTCAGTTGGTGCAGTTCTAAACAAAGCGTCATAGCGGGATCTACATGTGAAGCGGAGTACATAGCTACTTCAGAAGCAGCAAACGAAGGAGTCTGGATGAAGGAGTTCATATCCGATCTAGGTGTCATACCTAGTGCATTGGGTCCAATGAAAATCTTTTGTGACAATACTGGTGCAATTGCCTTGGCAAAGGAGTCCAGATTTCACAAGAGAACCAAACACATCAAGAGACGCTTCAATTCCATCCGGGATCTAGTCCAGGTGGGAGACATAGAGATTTGCAAGATACATACGGATCTGAATGTTGTAGACCCGTTGACTAAGCCTCTTACACGAGCAAAACATGATCAGCACCAAGGCTCCATGGGTGTTAGAATCATTACTGTGTAATCTAGATTATTGACTCTAGTGCAAGTGGGAGACAGAAGGAAATATGCCCTAGAGGCAATAATATAGTTATTATTTATTTCCTTATATATCATGATAAATGTTTATTATTCATGCTAGAATTGTATTAACCGGAAACATAATACATGTGTGAATACATAGACAAACAGAGTGTCACTAGTATGCCTCTACTAGACTAGCTCGTTGATCAAAGATGGTTATGTTTCCTAACCATGAACAAAAGAGTAGTTATTTGATTAACGAGATCACATCATTAGTTGAATGATCTGATTGACATGACCCATTCCATTAGCTTAGCACCCGATCGTTTAGTATGTTGCTATTGCTTTCTTCATGACTTATACATGTTCCTATGACTATGAGATTATGCAACACCCGTTTGCCGGAGGAACACTTTGGGTGCTACCAAACGTCACAATGTAACTGGGTGATTATAAAGGAGCATTACAAGTGTCTCCAAAGGTACATGTTGGGTTGGCGTATTTCGAGATTAGGATTTGTCACTCCGATTGTCAGAGAGGTATCTCTGGGCCTTCTCGGTAATGCACATCACATAAGCCTTGCAAGCATTGCAACCAATGAGTTTGTTGCGAGATGATGTATTACGGAACGAGTAAAGAGACTTGCCAGTAACGAGATTGAACTAGGTATTGGATACCAACGATCGAATCTCGGGCAAGTAACATACCGATGACAAAGGGAACAACGTATGTTGTTATGCGGTCTGACCGATAAAGATCTTCATAGAATATGTAGGAGCCAATATGGTCATCCAGGTCCCGCTATTGGTTATTGACCGGAGACGTGTCTCGGTCATGTCTACATTGTTCTCGAACCGTAGGGTCCGCACGCTTAACGTTACGATGACAGTTATTATGAGTTTATGCATTTTGATGTACCGAAGATTGTTCGGAGTCCCGGATGTGATCATGGACATGACGAGGAGTCTCGAAATGGTCGAGACATAAAGATTGATATATTGGAAGCCTATATTTGGACATCGGAAGTGTTCCGGGTGAAATCGGGATTTTACCGGAGTACCGGGAGGTTACCGGAACCCCCCGGGAGCCATATGGGCCTTAATGGGCTTTAGTGGAAAGGAGAAAGGGGCAGCCCAAGGTGGCCGCGCGCCTCCCCTCTCCCCTAGTCCTTTTAGGACTAGGAGAGGTGGCCGCCCCCCTCTCTCTCTTTCCCCCTCGGGGAATCCTAGTCCAACTAGGATTGGGGGGGGGGGGGAGTCATGTGCCCTCCTTCTGGCCGGCGGCCCCCTCCCCCTTGGCTCCTTTATATACAGAGGCAGGGGCACCTCTAGACACACAAGTTGATCATTGAGATCGTTCCTTAGCCGTGTGCGGTGCCCCCTGCCACCATATTCCACCTCGATTATATTGTAGCAGTGCTTAGGCGAAGCCCTGCGAGGGTAGAACATCAAGATTGTCACCACGCCGTCGTGCTGACGGAACTCCTCCCCGACGCTTTGCTGGATCGGAGCCCGGGGATCGTCGTCGATCTGTACGTGTGCTAAGAACTCGGAGGTACCGGAGTAACGGTGCTTGGATCGGTCGGATCGGGAAGACGTACGACTACTTCCTCTACATTGCGTCAATGCTTCTGCAGTCGGTTTGCGTGGGTACGTAGACTACACTCTCCCCTCTCGTTGCTATGCATCACCATGATCTTGCGTGTGCGTAGGAAATTTTTTGAAATTACTGCGTTCCTCATCAGTGGCATCCGAGCCCAGGTTTTATGGTTTGATGTTATTTGCACGAGTAGAACACAAGTGAGTTGTGGGCAATATAAGTCATACTGCCTACCAGCATGTCATACTTTGGTTCGGCGGTATTGTTGGACGAGACAACCCGGACCAACATTACGCGTACGCTTACGCGAGACCAGTTCCCCCGACGTGCTTTGCACATAGGTGGCTTGCGGGCGACTGTCTCTCCAACTTTAGTTGAACCGAGTGTGGCTACGCCCGGTCCTTGCGAAGGTTAAAACGGAGTCTATTTGACAAACTATCGTTGTGGTTTTGATGCGTAGGTGAGATTGGTTCTTGCTTAAGCCCGTAGCAGCCACGTAAAACTTGCAACAACAAAGTAGAGGACGTCTAACTTGTTTTTGCAGGGCATGTTGTGATGTGATATGGTCAAGGCATGATGATGAATTTTATTGTATGAGATGATCATGTTTTGTAACCGAGTTATCGGCAACTGGCAGGAGCCATATGGTTGTCGCTTTATTGTATGCAATGCAATCGCGATGTAATGCTTTACTTTATCACTAAACGGTAGCGATAGTCGTAGAAGCATAAGTTTGGCGAGACGACAACGATGCTACGATGGAGATCAAGGTGTCGCGCCGGTGACGATGGTGATCATGACGGTGCTTCAGAGATGGAGATCACAGGCACAAGAAGATGATGACCATATCATATCACTCATATTGATTGCATGTGATGTTTATCCTTTATGCATCTTATTTTGCTATGATTGACGGTAGCATTATAAGATGACCTCTCACTAAATTATCAAGAAGTGTTATCCCCGAGTATGCACCGTTGCCAAAGTTCGTCGTGCCCAGACACCACGTGATGATCGGGTGTGATAAGCTCTACGTCCATCTACAACGGGTGCAAGCCAGTTTTGCACACGCAGAATACTCGGGTTATACTTGACGAGCCTAGCATATCCAGATATGGCCTCGGAACACGGAGACCGAAAGGTTGAGCGTGAATCATATAGTAGATATGATCAACACAATGATGTTCACCATTGAAGACTAATCCATTTCACGTGATGATCGGTTATGGTTTAGTTGATTTGGATCACGTGATCACTTAGAAGATTAGAGGGATGTCTATCTAAGTGGGAGTTCTTAAGTAATATGATTAATTGAACTTAAATTTATCATGAACTTAGTCCCTGATAGTATCTTGCTTGTTTATGTTGATTGTAGATAGATGGCTCGTGCTATTGTTCCGTTGAATTTTAATGCGTTCCTTGAGAAAGCAAAGTTGAAAGATGATGGTAGCAATTACATGGACTGGGTCCGTAACTTGAGGATTATCCTCATTGCTGCATAGAAGAATTACGTCCTGGAAGCACCGCTGGGTGCCAGGCCTGCTGCTGGAGCAACACCAGATGTTATGAACGTCTGGCAGAGCAAAGCTGATGACTACTCGATAGTTCAGTGTGCCATGCTTTACGGCTTAGAATCGGGACTTCAACGACGTTTTGAACGTCATGGAGCATATGAGATGTTTCAGGAGTTGAAGTTAATATTTCAAGCAAATGCCCGAATTGAGAGATATGAAGTCTCCAATAAGTTCTACAGCTGCAAGATGGAGGAGAATAGTTCTGTCAGTGAGCATATACTCAAAATGTCTGGGTATAATAATCACTTGATTCAATTGGGAGTTAATCTTCCAGATGATTGCGTCATTGACAGAATTCTCCAATCACTGCCACCAAGCTAAAAGAGCTTCGTGATGAACTATAATATGCAAGGGATGAACAAGACTATTCCCGAGATCTTCGCAATGCTGAAAACTGCGGAGGTAGAAATCAAGAAGGAGCATCAAGTGTTGATGGTCAACAAGACCACTGGTTTCAAGAAAAAGGGCAAAGGAAAGAAGAAGGGGAACTTCAAGAAGAACGGCAAACAAGTTGCTGCTCAAGAGAAGAAACCCAAGTCTGGACCTAAGCCTGAGACCGAGTGCTTCTACTGCAAGCAGACTGGTCACTGGAAGCGGAACTGCCCCAAGTATTTGGTGGATAAGAAGGATGGCAAGGTGAACAAAGGTATATGTGAACCGTAGGGTCCGCACGCTTAACGTAGGGTCCGCACGCTTAACATTACGATGACAGTTATTATGAGTTTATGCATTTTGATGTACCGAAGATTGTTCGGAGTCCCGGATGTGATCATGGACATGACGAGGAGTCTCGAAATGGTCGATACATAAAGATTGATATATTGGAAGCCTATATTTGGACATCGGAAGTGTTCCGGGTGAAATCGGGATTTTACCGGAGTACCGGGAGGTTACCGGAACCCCCCGGGAGCCATATGGGCCTTAATGGGCTTTAGTGGAAAGGAGAAAGGGGCAGCCCAAGGTGGCCGCGCGCCTACCCCCTCCCCTAGTCCTATTAGGACTAGGAGAGGTGGCCGGCCCCCCTCTCTCTCTTTCCCCCTCGGGGAATCCTAGTCCAACTAGGATTGGGGGGGAGTCCTACTCCCGGTAGGAGTAGGACTCCTCCTGCGCCCTCCTCCTGGCCGGCGGCCCCCTCCCCCTTGGCTCCTTTATATACGGAGGCAGGGGGCACCTCTAGACACACAAGTTGATCATTGAGATCGTTCCTTAGTCGTGTGCGGTGCCCCCTGCCACCATATTCCACCTCGATTATATTGTAGCAGTGCTTAGGCGAAGCCCTACGACTGTAGAACATCAAGATCGTCACCACGCTGTCGTGCTGACGGAACTCCTCCCCGACGCTTTGCTGGATCGGAGCCCGGGGATCGTCATCGAGTTGTACGTGTGCTAAGAACTCGGAGGTACCGGAGTAATGGTGCTTGGATCGGTCGGATCGGGAAGACGTACGACTACTTCCTCTACGTTGCGTCAACGCTTCCGCAGTCGGTCTGCGTGGGTACGTAGACTACACTCTCCCCTCTCGTTGCTATGCATCACCATGATCTTGCGTGTGCATAGGAAATTTTTTGAAATTACTGTGTTCCCCAACACCTATGACTCAACAAAGAAGAAAAAGAACTACGAAAGATCTAAGTCTTCGCGCTCCATAGTCTTCATGCGATGTCTTCTCTTGTCATAGTCTTCAAGGTGAATGTCTTCACTTACCACCTTTGACTTCAATGTCTTCATACATTTTTAGGGGTCATCTCTCGTAGGAAAACTGAATCAATGGGGGACTTCTACCTGTGTTATCCTGCAATTCTCACAAACACATTAGTCCCTCAACTAGGTTTGTCGTCAATACTCCAAAACCAACTAGGGGTGGCACTACATGCACTTACAATCTCCCCCTTTTTGGTGATTGATGACAAACTAGTTGAAGTTTTCAACGGGGAATATAATATGTGAAATTGTAAAGGATAAGGAATTGTCTTCATAAGTTGTAAGGGCTCCCCCTGAAGATGTGCATATAAGTAATTTGCTTTTGGAATGCAAATGCACATGGTAGGTTGTACTTGTGGAGATCCTCTTCAACTTATGATGACAATTCATCATGCATGAAGGGTATGTGAAGATAATGACATGCATAATGAAAAATGGACGTCTGCAAAATGATCTAAGTGTGGAATTTATCGTCGCACATGCGGGATTTATCATCGCATCACAAAATAGCAAATATGTAGCAGACGACCATCGAGTTTAAGTGTTACAACTCAAAGAACCAAATGTATCAAAGCGAGAGTTGTAAACACTAGGCAAAACATAAAGTAACCTCCAATATGGACCCGCTTGAAGACTATCAAATTCATATGCTTCTCCCCCTTTTGTCAGTGAGGACCAAAAAGGTTTGAAGACATAGAGCAGCTACTCGTTCCCATGAAGAGTAGGTGAAGCAGCAGGGTCGTCGGTGGTGTTCGGCGGTGTAGAAGAACTTGGGGCAGTGTCGAGGCGTGCAGAAGTAGGGGGCGGTG
This sequence comes from Triticum aestivum, assembly GCF_018294505.1. Lineage (NCBI taxonomy): Eukaryota > Viridiplantae > Streptophyta > Magnoliopsida > Poales > Poaceae > Triticum > Triticum aestivum. Next base: position 588,181,657 of record NC_057800.1, read on the forward strand.
AAGTGGCATCATCTTTGTCCTCGATCACTCTAGCATTCACAGTTGCTGCAGAGGAAGAGAACTCAGAGTCTTCAAGAGATGGAGTTCGTCGCAGCACAGTCCTTCGGGGAGGTGTGGAGTCAAACTTGAAACGTTCAGAGAAGCCATCCTCTTGAAGATCATCCTCAGAACACATAAGCGTCAGCCCTTTCCATGTACGCCCACAGGTTTGATGGGCAACGAAGGCATTCTTGGTGGCAAGATTGCGAATGCGGTTGACATCCACCAAGAGGCTGTGCATTTGGCGCTTCAGCCAGTCATGATGCCTATCCTGTTTCTGATGAAGAGCAACCAGAAGCTCTCGGTCATTGAGAACACGAGATCGCTTCTTGGGTCGGTGGGCAATAGTGCTTTCAGTGGCTTCAGTAAGGTCACGATGAGGTGCACGTGTAGTACCAGCCAGAGGATAAACACGAGTGACTGCTTCAACTCCTTCAATGTTCTGAGTGAAACTTTGATGCTCTGCATTCTCAAGACTAAGAGGTTCCTTGGCAGGCTCTGGATAAATGGCTTCAACGGACATATCCACATTAGGCAGAAAGATCCGATGATTGCAAGCAGATGGCTGATATGAGATTGCTGAGTGGAGTTTAATCAGCCGCATTATCCATGGAGCGTAGAACTTCAAGCCAAAAAGATCAGATCCTGATGCAGCAAGTTGGTGAATGAAGAAGTCTTGTGCATTGAAGCATTTGCCATGGAGAATATAGAAGACCAAAGTCTTCATTGCACCTTCCAGTTTTGCATGTGGAGAATGTCCTTTGATGGGCCAGAGAGTTCGCCGTAGAATGTGATAGATAGTCCTTGGCAGATACTCCAGGTCTTCAACAAAGAACTCCTTAGGATATGCAGCATCTTGTGGCAAAGGCTTTATCATACTGAGCATCTGACTCATGTTCGGTTCAGGCTTGTGAAAGATGCTCTCCATAGCTTCACTGTGAAGCTGACAGCAAGGTTCATAGAGATCTCCATGAGTGGGCAGACCAGTGAGCTCAATGATATCAAAGGCTTTGGCTTCGTGATGAACATTTCTTGTCATCCACTCAAGGACCCAAGTCTTCGGATCTCTGTTGTAACCACATATGTGAAGTGTGGCATAAAATTGGAGCAGCAACTCTTCGTTCCAGTGCTCTTGGTCGGTGATGAAGGGCGGCAATCCAACCTCTTTGAAGCAATCTAGAGCTTCTTCCAAACAGGGCAGACCAGCTATTGCTTCGGTGTCAAGACGCATATGTGGGAAGATGCGACCTTGATTGTACAGAATGCATGAGTAATAGCTTCGCTGTGGATAGCTCCAGAACCGATCAGAAGATATTCGTTCCCTTGAGTAGGGGTTCTTGGAGCTATTGAAGAAGGTCTTGTCTGCTTTGAAGCCGTTGACATTGAAGGATCCAGGTGCTGATGCAGGACCTAGAAACCTGGGCAACCTTGGCATGGGCTTCTGTACCTGAGGCCTATGCTTAATATGATAGTCAAACTGAGGACCAGCAACAGGCGCAGGAACAGAAGTAGTAGCATCATTGGCTTCGCTAACTTCTGGTTCTTGGGTTGGTGTAGGCTCCACATTTGCTTCAGCCATGACAGCGTCAGTGGCTTCATTGGTGTTGGTGGTGGCAGCCTCAAGATTTTCTACCTCCACTTGATGAGCTGGAGGGTCGAGCACAGACACGTTCTCCTCGAGAATAGCTTCTTCAGTAGTTGGGGGAGTAGGGACACGTTCTTCTTCTTGAGTGTCATCCGTTGATGCAGCCGGAATGTCTTCAACAGTTTTAGCCTCAGACTCGGAGACTTGAGACCTTGGTCCTTTGCGAAGCCTGCGTAACGCTGGCGACGCCTTTGGAGATGGAGTTGGCTGGGCCTCAAAGTCATCTTCTTCTTCTTGCCGGGGTGGTGTGACTTGTTGTTGTGGGTGATCAGCCCATGATGCATCCTGAGCAATTGGCATCAGAGGACGACCAATGCTGATGAGTTCGTTGTGCGTAAGCATAGGCGATGATACATGTTGGTGCTCGATCTGAGGAAGAACTACATCATCTTCAACATGGTCATGGTGATCAATGTCTTCAGCAGTGGTGGGATCAGCTGCTGGTATGTCTTCAGCTTCATGAGCCTCTGTGAAAGCAGGCTCATGGACAGTCAGTTGGCGCTCTTGATGTTCAGCGGCAGGGCGAACCATGGAGATAGGTTCAACAATTAAGGGCTCTGTAGGAGCAGCCCGTTCCTTCTTGGTCTTCCGCTTCTTCTTGGAGGGAGCAGCAGCAGAGGCTTTAGGATGTTTCCTCTTTCTGGCTTCAGCCTCAGCAGTCCTTGTCTTCTTCAGTTCTGAAGCGGTAGACCTGGCTTTTGGCTTCGAGCCAGTCATGCTGGTTGGGAAGACAATGGGATGTGCTTCCTGCCTTGGTGCGTTGGGTTCGGCCATAGCGGGCTTCTTCTTCTGCTGCTTTGCAGCCATCCTGGGGTCAATGCCAGGGCGCCCAAGGGCCTTGCGTTTCTCAACCTCATTGTAGGCTTGCACACACTTGTCAGCCAGGTTCTTCATGCGCTCACGAGAACCTTGAGCTTCTTCACGCTTCTTGAGAAAGGCTTCTTTGAGCTCGTGCAGCATGATCTTGAAGTTCTTGACCTCTTGCACGCTGAGCTTGGCCATATGCTTCTTGAACTGAGCTTTCTCAAAGTCAATCTTCTGCTTCAGTTCAACGATGCGCTGGGCTATAGCTAACTCTGAAGCAATGGCGCCATGGAAAGAGACACTGAGGCCAATGGGAAGTTGCAGATCTTCAAAGCTGAGATTGGGCGTGTCAAACCACTCATCGATGAAGTCGTGGATGATTGCCACGTCAAAGAGAGGCAAATTGTTGAAGATTTCTGCTTCTTCTTTGCTCTTGATCAGTTGCTCAAGAGCGTCATCTGCAAGATCTTCATCACTGGACAGATCAATGGCATCGTTGCACAGAATGGCAGCAACAGTCAGTTCTTGGCTAGTGTGTGGCAGAGGCATCTTGACTCTCAGGGGCTTGGAGATACGTGATAGATCTTCAGACTGCACACTGTCTTCAGGAGGTGCAGTAGCCAGTGGCTCCGCCCATGAGATTTTTGGTGCTGAGGCAGGCTTTGAAGCTTTAGGCAGCTTTGGCTTCTGCGGCTTTGGAGTAGGAGCTGGGGCTTCATCAGTGTCAGCATCATCATCAGAATGATCCACTTTGGCACCTTGAACAGAGATGTGAGTGATGAGGCCATCCAGGTTGTAGAACGGACCAACAACATTGGGTTCGGCATCGCGGGTGCCATCTGCACGGGGAGCAGAGGGACCAGGGTTGAAGTCTAGTCCCAATGACTTCTTGTTCTGCTTCACCGAATTCTGGGGAAACTGGAAGTTGCGCTTCAACAGATTGTCGTCACGACACCAGAGCAGTGATGATGGGTCAGCATCGCAGGCTGTGGTCCATGGACTATGCAGGGATAGAAGCCTTGTTCAATGGCTTCATCTCTGGACCTAGGTTGAAGATTTTTGTATAGGATGTCTCCCCATGGTCGCTTGATGGCATTCTTCTCAGCATATTCCTTTGTTACAAACCTGTACTTGAACCACTATTCTGCCCAATATCGTCGAATCCATTGGATTCGTGTCTTGCGCTGATTGTAATCCTCTTCTGGATCTATCTTGTACAGTTATGAGAGGTCATCGGATAGATCTCTTGATGTTTCACCTCGACGCTTTCTGCCACCCTTTCTTGCTGATTTGTGTGCAGCCATGAACTTTAAACTAAATGGCTTCAATATGTTCAAAGGATTCAAGGGCTTTCGCTTGCTGGACAAACAAGAACTGGCTTCGGGAGAATTTATGTGATGCTGTAAGAATTCTGCAAATGAATGCAGACTATGAGAACCAAGGGATTCTCCCACGGACATGTACCTGTGATAGCATTAAGGTGCGAGGGAAGGGGAAGAGGTCATATGCATTCTCAGAAGATTTTGAAGATAAATCAGTTTAGAAGACATTGACCTCATCATGCGAAGCCATTCACTCATAGATAAGGAGTTGGTTCTAGATTTGTACGAATCCACAGATCAGTACAAGTGAGGAATCTAACTACTTTGTGAAGCATAAGTGAACATACTAGGCATAATATGAGATGCAGTATGAAGTGGATCCAACTTGTGTGAATAGAAACTGCTTGTGGTAGAAAGTGACGAATCTATAGGATCAAAGAGGTCATAAAAGGAAGTTTTATTTACCACACAAGGAACTGCTAGACGGAGTGGAAGAGGAGGCCGAGCAGTTCGATTGTCCGTGCCCTAACTTGGCGATGGAGGACACCTACGGCGACGGCAGAGAAGACGATGTCCGCGGTCGGCGTGAAGACGGCGTCGGAGAGGTCACGGCAGCTAAGCGCTTCGTCGCCGGCATCGTCGAGGGCTAGCGGTGGCGCTAGCGTTCGTGCGAGAGTGGAAGAAAGGATAATGACTGTGGTAAGGCGTGTATTTATAGGGACAGGGACGGCATAGCGTTATTACACAGGTGCCCCTGGCGATTCACATCTGAAGAACATGTGGCCATCATGCAACATATCGGAGGTTGTTCCACGTTCCCACGCACGCCTGGATTGTCGGGTGGTTGTTCCCACTTCTCCGGGTTTCAGGTGAAGGAATTAGCATTGAAAACGGACTTAATGTTTGTCTCTGTATCTTCTGCTGACAAGGACGCAGAGAAGATATTCGACAGTTTCAATAGAATGCATATGATTTGGAGAGATAGAGTTTGAGATAGAAAGCATAGAGAGGTTAGGGTCTGATCACATTCACTTAGTTCAAAAGATTCAACAAGAAGACATAGCTATAAGTGAATGTTGTAGAGGACAGAACACTAGTATATATATATGATCAACATAATGAAGATAACCATGAAGACATGTTGAGATTGAAGCCAAATCAAATGTGAAGACACAGCAAATGTAACACCATGGGTAAAACACTTCAAACAGACGAATTTTGTGGTGGTGTTACCCACTGTATAGGAAGTATTAGACCCATACACGGCACACAATTATCGTGGCGCTCCGAAGTCAAATTCCACATTAATGTGTTCACACTTAGAATGTATGTCTTCATTGATTGAATATATACTTTACTTCGTGTGTTGCACATCTAGGTCATCAATATGCATAAGTGTTAGGATGCGTGCCTGATCACAGGACATTTGAGGATTCCAAGATATTTAGCTCACACCGTAACTTGCAAAATCTCTTCTCATCCAAGGGCTTGGTGAAGATATCTGCCAATTGCTCTTCAGTGTTGATGTGTATGATATCAATATCTTCCTTCACAACATGATCTCTGAGAACGTGATGACGAATTTCAATATGCTTTGTCTTCGAGTGCTGAACTGGGTTGTTGGCAATCTTGATGGCGCTTTCGTTGTCGCAGTAGAGTGGCACTTGCTTCAGATGAATGCCATAGTCTTTGAGGGTTTGCTTCATCCATAGAAGCTGAGCGCAGCAAGATCCAACAGCAATGTATTCAGATTCAGCAGTGGAGAGAGATACACAGTTCTGCTTCTTTGAAGACCAACATACAAGTGATCGTCCTAGAAAATGACATGTGCCTGATGTAGACTTGCGATCCACCTTGTCACCAGCATAATCAGCATCCAAGAATCCAACCAGATCAAACTCTGAGCCCTTTGGATACCATAATCCTAGAGTTGGGGTGTAAGCCAAATATCGTGCTTCACAGCTAAGTGATGCGATTCCTTTGGTGCCGCTTGGAATCGAGCACACATGCAAACACTAAGCATAATATCTGGCCTAGATGCACATAGATAAAGTAAAGAACCAATCATGGGGCGGTATACCTTTTGATCGAACTCTTTACCATTGTCGTTGGGACCCAGATGATGTTTAGCTGGGATTGGCGTCGTGAAGCCTTTGCAGTCTTGCATATCAAACTTCTTCAGGCAATCTTTGAGATACTTCTCTTGAGATATAAAGATGCCGTTGCGTTGCTGATGTATTTGAAGACCAAGGAAGAACTTCAGCTCACCCATCATGGACATCTGATATTGCTCTTGCATCATATATTCAAACTCTTCACTGTATTTCTGATTGGTGCAGCCGAAGATAATGTCATCCACATATATTTGGCACACAAACAATTCACCATCATATGTCTTCGTGAAGAGAGTGGGGTCGAGGGAACCAGATTTGAAGCCTTTGCTCTTCAGGAAGTCTTTGAGTGTGTCATACCAAGCCCGAGGGGCTTGTTTGAGGCCATATAGTGCCTTGTTGAGCTTGTATACCATGCCAGGATGTTTTGGATCTTCAAAGCCAGGTGGTTGTGCGACATACACTTCTTCAATCTTGCCATTGAGAAAAGCGCTCTTCACATCCATTTGATACAGAAGTATGTTATGATGATTTGCATAGGCCAGCAGTATGAGTATGGCTTCATGTCTAGCCACAGGAGCAAATGTTTCATCGAAGTCAATCCCTTCAACTTGAGTGTATCCTTGAGCAACGAGACGAGCTTTGTTTCTGACAACTTCACCATGCTCATCTTGCTTGTTGCAATATATCCATTTGGTGCCTATTATATTGTGCTTTCAAGGATCAGGACGCTTAACCAGTTCCCATACATTATTCAGCTCAAACTGTTGAAGCTCTTCTTGCATAGCTTGAATCCATTCAGGTTCCTTGAAGGCTTCTTCAACTTTCTTGGGTTTTGTTATTGAGATGAATGTGAGGTGCCCACAAAAATTTGCTAGCTGTGTTGCCCTTGAACGAGTGAGTGGACCTGGTGCAATGATGCTATCGATTATTCTCTCAATCTGCACTTCATTTGCAACACGAGGATGTACAGGACGAAGATTTTGCTCTTGCTGATCATTATCATTGTTAGAGGGATTGTCTTCAGGCTGAGCATTGTCTTCAGGCTGATCAGGTGCGGAGATGATAAGTTCTTCTTTAAGTTGAGCTTCAGAAGGTATGATTTCTCCAGTTCCCATAAGTTTAATTAATTCACTGGATGGAACTTCATCTAGCACATTTGGCAGTTGCTCTCTTTGTGAGCCGTTAGTTTCATCGAACCGCACATCCAATATTTCAACCACTTTGTAATGAAAGAGATTGAAGACTCTGTAGGAGTGCGAATCCTTTCCATATCTAAGCATAAAACCCTCATGTGCTTTTGGTGCAAATTTTGAAGTGTGATGTGGATCCTTGATCCAGCACTTGGCGCCAAATACTCTGAAGTAACTGACATTTGGCTTCTTGCTAGTAAGGAGTTCATAGGATGTCTTGTTCAAAAGCTTGTGAAGATAAACATGGTTGATGATATGGCATGCAGTGTCAATGGCTTCAGGCCAGAATTTTCTTGGAGTCTTGTATTCATCAAGCATCGTCTGAGCCATCTCAATAAGTGTTCTGTTCTTGCATTCGACGACGCCATTCTGCTGTGGCGTGTACGGAGCTGAGAATTCATGTGTGATGCCCAAAGTATCAAGATATGTATCAAGGCCAGTGTTCTTGAATTCAGTGCCATTGTCACTTCTGATGTGCTTTATCTTGGCGCCATAGTTGTTCATTGCTCGATTGGCGAAGCGTCTGAAGACATCCTGCACTTCAGTCTTGTAAAGGATTATATGCACCCAAGTATATCTTGAATAATCATCAACAATGACAAAGCCATAGAGACAAGCAGTAGTAGTAAGAGTTGAGTAATGAGTGGGACCGAAAAGATCCATGTGCAGCAGTTTGAAGGGTTGAGTCGTTGTCATGATTGTCTTCGAGGGATGCTTGGCCCTCGTCATCTTTCCTGCTTCACAGGCACCTCATAAGTGATCCTTCTTGAACTTGACGCCCTCGATGCCTATGACATGTTTTTTCCTTGCAAGGGTGTGGAGATTCCTCATGCCAGCATGCCCTAGCCTTCGATGCCAGAGCCAGCATTCAGAAGCTTTTGCTAGAAGACATACTGCAAGTTGTGGTCCTGCTGAGAAATCTACAACATACAAATCATCTTTTCGATACCCTTCAAACACTAGAGACTTGTCCGATACCATTAGTACAAGGCAACGATATTTTCCAAACATCACAATCATGTTTAAATCACAAAGCATTGAGACAGACATTAAGTTGAAACCAAGGGATTCAACAAGCATGACTTTATCCATGTGTTGATCCTTTGAGATTGCAACTCTACCTAGACCCAATACCTTGCTTTTACCAGTGTCAGCAAATGTGATGTGACTTTTGTCTGATGGACGTAAAGTTGAGTCCATGAGAAGGCTTCGCTTGCCAGTCATGTGATTTCACCCACTATCAATAATCCATTCTGAAGCAGCTGGTGTCGTACCCTACAGTGCAGTTAGGGGGATAGGCTTCACGAAGAGAATTGTGAAGCAAAAACATTTGACGAACCAGTGGATTATTAAAGCTTAGATCAAGATTAGGACTGATAGGGCAGGTTGCAAGCGATTCAGAAACAAAGTACATAGTAAGACCATTTGGGCATTTGATCTTGCGCCCTACAAGATGTTTAAGGTCCCCAGCAATAGTGTCAGACGATTTTGGTTTTCGGCTGGAGACCTTTTCCTGCAAAAGAGAGTTAAGCTTTCTTAGCCACCCACATCTTCAGGGGTGGCTTCGAAGCAATAAGTCTAAGTGCAGCATCTGAGAACTTTGGCTTTGGATCCCTAGCAAAAAGTCTTGCAGGTGGACAATAGTATTCATAAGAGTAAGCAGAATAGTTCTTGGTCTTATGAACATGGCAGTTTGATGAACCGCGCTCATATTCATAGGCCTGAGTATGGCTTCCCTGCAAAACATTTGCGTTAGTGTGACTCAGGTGAGTCCTATGTCTGTATGAAGCCTTTGGACCGTATGAGGCTTGTGGACTGGGGTTTGTCTTCTTCACCTGTGGTGTCATGATGACATTCACAGGAAGATTCTCCAAACACCTTTTCGGCACCCAGATCTTCTTCATAGGCGGTCCATTCCTGCAGTTAGTACCAATATACCTGGCAAACACTTCACCATTCTGATTCTTAAACAGTTTGTAGTTTGCATCAAAGGATTCATCAATAACAATGGGGTTAGCACAAGTGAAGCCAGATAGAGTGGATGGATCTGCTGAAGGTTCCTTTGCAGCAACCCATGTGGTTTTGGGGTACTGCTCAGGTTTCCAGTAAGAGCCATCAGCATTCATTTTCCTTATGAACCCAACACCCTCTTTCCTAGGGTTTCGGTTCAGGATCTGCCTTTTGAGGAAATCACATAGTGTCTGATGCCCTTTGAGACTTTTGTACATCCCTGTTTCAAGCAGTGTCTTCAAGCTAGCATTCTCATCAGCAATAGCAGTGGTGTCCTCAGCAGAGGGGTTAGTTTCCACATCAACAGTTGAAGATATTGCAATAGTAGCAGCAGAAGAACATTCAGCAACAGGAGTAGCGTTATCACACTCAATGCATTTACGACATGGTGGTTCAAATCCTTCCTGAGCTGAACTGATTTGTTCGGCGCGAAGTGACTCGTTTTCCTTTTGAAGATCTTCATGAGCCGCTCTCAATTTCTCAAGTTCTTCATGAGTTGTTGAGAGCGTTTCATGACGACTTTCAAGCTCCTCATACTTAATATGAAGATTTTTTATGTCTTCAATTAAGGACTGAGATCGAGTCATTTCAGCGTCCAACAGGTCATCGCTTTTGTCTAACAGTTTTTGAATATGTTCCATAGCTTTCTGTTGTTTAGTGAAAAGGGAAGCAAGTTTTGCATAGCTGGGTCCAAATTCATCACCAGATTCATCATCACTGGATTCAGATAGATAGCATTCAATTACCTTAGCATCATTTTCCATAAGGCATGATGCAGAAGATGATGATTCTGGTTCGAAAGTCATCGCTTTGAGTGACTCCTTAAAGTCCTTGAACCGAGGATCATGACGAGTTCGACGACCCTCATAGACCTCCGAGAGACGGTCCCAGATGAGCTTTGCATGATCGAGATGCATGACATTCCTAAACTGATTTTGAGATAGACAGGAGCAGATGACGTCCTTTGCCGTGAGGTTGAGAAGAGTGTACTTGCGAATGTCATCAGCTTCCGCCATTTTTCACAGATCGGTTAGGCCAATCTCAGTGACGGTCCACAGCTTGCTGTTCGTTTCCATGAGGCGCTTCTTCATCATGGCCTTCCACTTGGGATACTTGTGACCGTCAAAGATGGGGCATGACACAGTCTTCATACCTGTGGTCGACATAACTGAAACTCCAGGCGGTTAAACCAAAATCACACAGAATAAGGGAGTACCTTGCTCTGATAGCAATTGAAAGTGTGTTATATCGACTAGAGGGGGGGTGAATAGGCGATTTTTATGAAAGTCTTCAAAACATGGAAGTTTCGAAGACAAATGATACAATTGAACCTATTTCCATGCAGCGGAAGATAGACTACACTAGACAGACAATAGTCAAGCATTCAATGAAGTGAAACCACACTGACTAATAGTAGCTAGGCAGTAAGGATCAGGTACACAGTGAAGACAAATAGACAAAGCAAATAGGCACTAACTTTACAAGAGCCAACCGTAAATAAAGAGATGAGAAGGATAGAACCTGTGTGCGCGACGAAGACAAAGGTTTGGTAGACCAGTTCCAATTGTTGTGACAGTTGTACGTCTGGTTAGGACGGATAGGTATTTAAACCTGAGGACACTCAGTCCCGGACACTTAGTCCTGAGCACACAGCTCAGAACACTTAGTCCTCTCCGTATTCCCCTTGAGCTAAGGTCACACAGACCTTGCCCAATCACTCTGGTAAGTCTTCAAGGTAAACTTCCAAACCTTCACAGACTTCATTCACTGGCGATCCACAATGACTCTTGGATGCTCAGAACGCGACGCCTAACCGGCTGGAGGATTCACACTCCTCAAGTGTAATAAGTCTTCAGATCACACAGAAAAGAAGACTTAAGTGATGCCTAACACTCTTTGGCTCTGGGTGGTTAGGGCTTTATCCTCTCAAGGAATTCTCTCTCAAAGGCTTCAAGGTGGGTTGCTCTCAAACGACAAAAGCCGTACTTTAACTCTGAGCAGCCAACTGTTTATGGTTGTAGGGGGTGGGCTATTTATATCCACAAGGCAACTCGACCTGATTTGTCCGAAATGACCCTGGGTCACTAAGGAACTGACACGTGTTCCAATGGTCAGATTTCAAACACACACAACAACTTTACTTGGGCTACAAGCAAAGATGACTTGTCCAACTCTGAACAAGATTCACTCTCATAGTCTTCACTAGAAGATATAGGATTTTGGTTAAGCATCACTATAGTCATTCTGTTTGGTTTTCTTGGACCCCACTTAACAGTACGGTGGTTCCTATGACTCAACAAAGAAGAAAAAGAACTACGAAAGATCTAAGTCTTCGCGCTCCATAGTCTTCATGCGATGTCTTCTCTTGTCATAGTCTTCAAGGTGAATGTCTTCACTTACCACCTTTGACTTCAATGTCTTCATACATTTTTAGGGGTCATCTCTGGTAGGAAAACTGAATCAATGGGGGACTTCTACCTGTGTTATCCTGCAATTCTCACAAACACATTAGTCCCTCAACTAGGTTTGTCATCAATACTCCAAAACCAACTAGGGGTGGCACTAGATGCACTTACAAGTTCTATAATAAAAAATTCCCACTAGTATATGAAAGTGATAACATAGGAGACTCTCTATTATGAAGATCATGGTGCTACTTTGAAGCACAAGTGTGGAAAAAAGGATAGTAGTATTGCCCCTTTTTATTTATTTATTTATTGGGGCCTTCTTTTTTTCTTTGGCCTTTCTCTTTTTTTATTTGGGACAATACTCTATGAATGATGATCATCACACTTCTATTTATTTACAACTCGATACTAGAACAAAGTGTGACTCTATATGAATGCCTCCGGCGGTGTACCGGGATAGCAATGATGCATGGGTGACTTATATGAAAGAATTATGAACGGTGGCTTTGCCACAACTAAAATGTCAACTACATGATCATGCAAAGCAATATGACAATGATGGAGCGTGTCATGATAAATGGAACGGTGGAAAGTTGCATGGCAATATATCTCCGAATGGCTATGGAAATGCCATGATAGGTAGGTATGGTGGCTGTTTTGAGGAAGGTATATGGTGGGTGCATGATACTGGCGGAAGGTGCGCGGTATTAGAGAGGCTAGCAATGGTGGAAGAGTGAGAGTGCGTATAATCCATGGACTCAACATTAGTCATAAAGAACTCACATACTTATTGCAAAAATCTATTAGTTATCAAAGCAAAGTACTACGTGCATGCTCCTAGGGGGATAGATTGGTAGGAAAATACCATCGCTCATCCCCGACCGCCACTCGTAAGGAGGACAATCAATAAATACATCATGCTCCGACTTCTTAACATAACGTTTCACCATACGTGCATGCTACGGGAATCACAAACTTCAACACAAGCATTTCTCAAATTCACAACTACTCAACTAGCACGACTCTAATATCGCCATCTCCATATCTCAAAACAATTATCAACTTTCAAACTTCTCATAGTATTCAACACACTCATAAGAAAATTTTATTTATTTAATCTTGAATGCCACAAATATTTAAAGCAAATTACCATGCTGTTTTGTAGGACTCTCAAAATAATCTAAGTGAAGCATGAGAGAACAATAGTTTCTATAAAACAAATCCACCGACATGCTCTAAAAGATATAAGTGAAGCACTAGAGCAAAAACTATATAACTCAAAAGATATAAGTGAAGCACATAGAGTATTCTAATAATTTCCGAATCATGTGTGTCTCTCTCAAAAGGGTGTGTGCAGAAAGGATGATTGTGGAAAACTAAAAAATAAAGACTCAAATAATACAAGACGCTCCAAGCAAAACACATATCATGTGGTAAATAAAAATATAGCTCCAAGTAAAGTTACCGATAGAAGTAGACGAAAGAGGGGATGCCTTCCGGGGCATCCCCAAGATTTGGCTTTTAGGTGTCCTTAGATTATCTTGGGGGTGCCATGGGCATCCCCAAGCTTAGGCTCTTGCCACTCCTTTTTCCATAATCCATCAAATCTTTACCCAAAACTTGAAAACTTCACAACACAAAACTTAAAGTAGAAAATCTCGTGAGCTCCGTTAGCGAAAGAAAACAAAACACCACTTCAAGGTAATGTAATGAACTCATTCTTTATTTATATTGTTGTTAAACCTACTGTATTCCAAGTTCTCTATGGTTTATAAACTATTTTACTAGCCATAGATTCATCAAAATAAGCAAACAACACACGAAAAACAGAATCTGTCAAAAACAGAACAGTCTGTAGTAATCTGTAGCTAACGCAAGATCTGGAACCCCAAAAATTCTAAAATAAATTTATAGACGTGAGGAATTTATATATTAATCATCTTAAAAAAGAATTAACTAAATATAACGTTCCAAATAAAAATGGAATAAGTTCTCGTGAGCGCTAAAGTTTCTGTTTTTTACAGCAAGATTAACAAGACTTTCCCCAAGTCTTCCCAACGGTTCTACTTGGCACAAACACTAATTAAACATAAAAAACACAACCAAAACAGAGGCTAGATAAATTATTTATTACTAAACAGGAGCAAAAATCAAGGAATCAAAATAAAATTGGGTTGCCTCCCAACAAGCGCTATCGTTTAACGCCCCTAGCTAGGCATAAAATGAAGGATAGATCTAGGTGTTACCATCTTTGGTAGGCAATCCATAAGTGGCTCTCATAATAGATTCATAAGGTAATTTAATTTTCTTTCTAGGGAAGTGTTCCATGCCTTTCCTTAACGGAAATTGGAATCTAATATTCCCCTCCTTCATATCAATAATTGCACCAATCGTTCTAAGGAAAGGTTTACCAAGAATAATAGGACATGAAGGATTGCAATCTATGTCAAGAACAATAAAATCTATGGGAACATAATTCTTATTTGCAACAATAAGAACATCATTAATTCTTCCCATAGGTTTCTTAATAGTGGAATCCGCAAGGTGCAAGTTTAAAGAGCAATCATCAAAATCACGGAAATCTAACAAATCACACAAAGTCTTTGGAATCGTGGAAACACTAGCACCCAAATCACACAAAGCATAGCATTCATGATCTTTAATTTTAATTTTAATAGTAGGTTCACTACTAGGAAAAGGCCTACTGATGGCGCACCAGTTTTGCCTACTAATGGCACATCACTGGTGCGCCATTAGTATCACGCCACTAGTATTTATTACTAATGGCGCACCACTGGTGCGCCATTAGTATCTGGTATACTAATGGCGCACCACCCAGTGCGCCATTAGTATATAACACCATGCACCATTAGTATGCCTCCCAGGGGCCATATTTAACCATGTGCTTTGGCACACTAATGGCCCACTGCGGATGGATGCGCCATTAGTATACTTGGCATACTAATGGCGCACTCTTTGGTGATGCGCCATTAGTATGAATATTAGGTTTTATTTTATTTTTACTTTTCTGATTTTTGCACAGGTTACAAAATATATTATTTGACAGAATATAGATAGTAGCACACAGCAACAGCAGATTCATCGAATACAATAGAAGATTAGTCTCCGAATACAATTCATCATATTAGTCTCTGAATTCAAAAGACCGAACAAAGATAAAACATTACAAGTCTCGAGACCGCGAGTATCGAGTTTGTCTTCACATTACAAGTTGATATTGATCATCTAAACTACCATCACATAGAAGAGAGCTGCGGTCATCACGATGAGCATCATCGCGATGAAACTGGTCTTCATCCGGTTCCTCCAATGCTCCCTCCTCTCTCCCGCTAGATAGCGGGCGTATCTAGATTCCGCCTCCGCCCTAGTGGTGTACCCTTTGTCACTGTTACCGCTAAAACGGTGAACCTGTCTCCGACACTCCTCCCAGTCGTCGTAGACTCAACCTTACCCTTGTACACGACATACGACGGCATCTCTATGCACAAACCAAACAACAGACAATACATACATAAGCAATATATAAGTATGCAACAAAAGGATCGGAAGAGAAAAGCAAGACATTAATAGCACGATTCATGGTCCTACTAATAAATAGCATCGATTACATCTAAGTTGAATGACTGTCCAAACCAAAGAGACATACAATTCGTTAAAGTTTAATTACAACATGAGCCAATCAATGTTTCAGAACTACACATCACTACTTTTGACTCGACTCATGGACAGGAGCGTGGATGAAGCCGCCGTCTGTCGTGATTGTCATGAAATCGCGGGCGTTGTCAGCCTGCATTTGTAGCATTCCGTCTATCTCAATGTTGGACGGTTGATATCTGAGGAAGAACTGCCCCGAGGTATGAAGGACATCTTGATGGATGATGTCTGCAAACTCTGACTGGATGCGAAAGAATTCTTGTCTGATGTCCGCGTCCTGGATTGCCGACAAGCTCGTAGCCCAATCTTTGAGATTATTTGGTAGCAGAAGGTGATGATGGTCCCTTCCGATCACCCGCATGTGATGGAGGGCGTAGTAGGCATCCTTCTGACTGCCAGGCGGCTGCTTGACGCAGCAGAACGTCATATTGTGGGCGAACACGTTCTTGTCATACTTACGAACTGCCCTGGTGAAGGTGCCTCCAGATTTGGCGTAGCCGAGGAGAACATCATCAAGAACTTTCTTGATATTTGTGTAGCCTATCTTGGAGTTACGGTTCGGGTCGAAATACGTGGTCATGGAATATTTCGGGCTTAAGAGGATGAGTGTGCAATGTGTGTCACTGCATAGAACACGGAATGTTAGAAAAAAAGAACGATCGAAATCTAAGAAATCATATGTTACGGGGCGGTTAAGGGATGACTTACTCGGGAAAGTAAGCCACAAGGAAGTTATCCTTATCTGGGTTTGCCAGAATGACGTCTTCGAGGTGTGAACTCGTGACTTGGTGGTCCCCAGCGCTGCTTAAGAGCTTGGCACGCATGTAGAAGGGGTCGACGATCACGATGTCCGGGGTCTTGTCTCTAATGATCCGCATCTCCATACTCAGCGAAAACAGCCGAACAAAGGTGTAGTGCAGCGGATGAAGGTTGAACATAGCAAAGATGTCATCAAACCGCAGGACGATCGTACCCCCGATGGCGCCATCCACAAAGCCCTTGCCCTCTGGCACCTTGGCCACGAAAATCGGGTATGCCACATCATTCTCTCTGAGACGCCGCTTCTCCAAAGAAAGAACACTGTCGTGCAGACTCCGCATAGCACCGGTTGCAGCATTAAGCATATTTGTCGGTAGCATCGCCCTACCCGCCACATGCACCCTCCTCGAGATATCCTTAGGTGAAGGTGGCCCGTCCTGAGCACAGACCGTACTCGGTGCCGGCTGGCTCGCACCGGCGGCCTTTTTAGTCTGCCGTTTCCAGCCCTTCTTCTTGATCTGTTGTAATGGGACCGATTTCTGCTCATAGACCGCCTTCTTGAGCATGTTGGGGCTGATAATATTTGGCACCTCCGCTATCTGAGGCTCGGTGAAGGCGGCAGCTGGAGGCGTCTCCTGAGAACTGAACGCCAGACGACGCCTGTTGCAATTGGGTTTCTCCGCCGTACCAGCTAGATCGCGGTCATCTTGTTTGGGTTCTTGAGAAGGGGGCCCGCAGAATTTGTCACCGTACCCATGTTCGGCAAAATACTTATCGACGTTGGTAAATGTACCATCGTCGTTGTCGTCGTCGTCCGGATCCTGTGCCATATGCATGTCCGGATCCTGTGCCATAGGGATGTCCGGCATGTCCGGTAGCGTTGCGGCGTTCTTGCCATGGCTTGGTGCCGGCACGACTGGCGGTCTTGTCTGTGGGGTGGTGTCCCCCGCCCCCAAATGAATCTGGCTCTTCGGCCAAAGCAGGGGCCAGCTTACGCGGGCGCTGAGGGTCATCTCATCTTCTTCGTCGGCCCCAGCGGGTCGAATCGGAGGTAACAGCTCGTCGCAGCCTGGCAGCACCCGAACCACTTCAACCCTATACAGTGTGGGTGGCATTGGATTACCATGGAACACGGGGTTGCCTGGTTGAACGATTCTGCCCTTGGCGACATCGACCAACTCGCCGCCCACGAAGTGCAGGAGAGTGCAAGGAACGTCGGCGGCGCCCTGCGAAAACATGTAGGGCGTCAGGGATGCCCAGTCAAAGGCAAGGAGATGAAGTCCTCGGCCAAGAGGCTTAGTTATCGTGATGCCGTCAAGCTCGGCTAATGTCGAGGCACCGCCAACGGCGGGCGTGCAACTGACGGAGGGGCCGCTTGCTGGCGAGGTGCCGGCCGGCGTACACCCGGGTGCATTAAGCTCCAATGCCGGCGTCGGAGACACCAATACCGTCGCCGCCAGAGACACCAATGGCGCCGCCACCGTAGACACCAATACCGCCACCGCCGGAGACACCAATGGCGCCGCATGCGCGTTGTGCGAGTTGCTGGCCATGAAGCTGGGAATCGGGGGCGGCCCCTGTTGGCCACCCGCAATCCACGCCGTTATCCCATGGATCAAGGTAGGCATAATGCCGGTGAGCGTCGATCCCAGTTGTTGTTGCACTTGCTCTTGGACCATCTCCGGAATCCGCGCCACTTGCGCCTTGAGTGCTTCAACCTCGCGCGACTGGCTTTCCGAGCTGGTCTTTTTCTCCTTTCGCCCACCAGCGGCATAGTATGACGACCATTTTGTGGACAAGACTTTGCCGTCCACACGACTAGCTCACATCGGCTTATTGAGCTTATCCTTGTTTTTCATTATGTTCAATGCCCTATTCAAAGGGGTGTCGAAAGGGGAGCTCTGAGACGACCCCGCGCTACTGCTTTCTTTGTCCTGCGGAAGGAACGTGAACCATTTAGAAATATTGGGGATTAATTAGAATGCAACCATATGGAGCTAATTACGCGGGGGTGTATTCCTTACCAGAACAAGCTCAAGCTCCTTGGTCTTCGGATTCGTGGTAAGCTCCTTTGTTACCGGGTCCTCCTTGTACCGGGCCCTGAGAAAGTTCCTGGTCTGCTTGTCACTGTATTTCTCGAAGCGGGACGATAGGCCTTGCTCGGCACACTCCGCGTCCTCCTTGTCCCATACAGGCTCCGCCACTCTGTAACCGCCGGGACCGAGTTGGTGGACCCCTATGTTCAACTGCCGCATTTCTTTCCCCCACTGGCTTGATTCATAGGTTGCGGGGCTATTGCACTTGATCTTGAACTCCTTGTAGTCATCTTCACTAATCAAAGGATATTTCGCCTTGATCTTCTCATAACTATCACCTTTGTCAATCATTGCCTTCACCGTGCTTTTCCAAGTAGACAGGGCCGTGCTCATCGTCATGAGGGTGGCACCGTTCACTTTATTACCCGAGAGGCGTGTGTTTGCGAACTCAGCGGGGAACTTGTATCGTTCATGCAACTTTGTGAACAGGAGGCTGCGCAAATTCCCTCGGTCCTTATGCCTTAGGTTCTCGGTGTTGATCGAGGCGGTGCTCCGGAGATTGCACCCGAGCTGAATCGAGTACCCCTTGACTACATGTTTGGGCGCCGTCGGATGCCCGTCGGAGTTCACTTCAGTAAATTCCTCCCTGATGGTGCCGAGCACGTTCGGGCGCCGGTCCTTTCGTTGCCTCTTCGGTTGGCTGCCATCTATGCGTGCGCCGCCATCATCAGTGGTGGCATCCGCGGTGCCATCATCAGTGGTGTCAACCCCGACGTCACTAGGGGTTGTGTAGTCAGGATCGGTGTCTTCCGCGGCGTCCTCATAGCGGTGAGGTTCTTCCTCCAACTCCTGGGACAGCTCCCAGAATTGCTTGCCGCCCGAACCGCCGGCCTCATCGTTGTGGGCCATGTTTCGCTCTAAATAGGAAAAAAGTTTGGTCAAAAAGTTGGTTATTGTCAAGGAACAAGATCATGGTCTCATCATTTAGGGTTTGTCGACACCAAGGCATCCTAAAAGCTAAGCTTTTATCATTTAGGGTTTGTCGATGCCGAGGCACCCTAAAAGCCTAAGCGTACATCATTTAGGTTCTCATCGACACCGAGGCACCCTATAGAAGCCAAGTTAAGTTTTCATCATTTAGGGTTTATCGATGCTGAGCCACCCTAGGTTGGGCCTAATCACTTGGCACTAATCACTTGGCTCTATTGCCACCTATGTTGGATTTATCATCTAGGGTTTATCGATGCTAAGGTGAATTCTAAGTTGGGCCTAATCACTTGGCTCTATTGCCACCTATGGTTTAATGCAGCAAGAATGGCGGGGCAGTTGATCCTACTTAACTAAGTACTAAGATACCCCGGCCCATGCATTAGTCGCAAGTACCCCATATGTCCTATTTTTAGCAAAGTCGTGCTAAAATTCACGGAAAATTTCAGCATGACCTTTGCTGAAAATAGGACATATGGAGTACCCGAATTTGCCGGAACGGAAGTTAATCGACATTCCGGCAAACTCAAGGGCCTCTCGGGGTACCTGCAAATTCATCACGACACAATGGTCGGAGACAAGACCCAGCCACGGACCATATGGTCCTCTGCTTTCATATGGAAAAAATCAGCTCAACTTATGTGGGCTTCCATTCCAGATATAATAGGTCATCAAACAAAAAATCATCCAGATATAATGGTACAGCAAAGAAACAGCTTAATCCATGCCTCAGCTTATGAACAGTCATTACTTCAAATACAGAAGAAGGAACAATTTATTTGTGACATAGTTACAAATGATGATAGAATAAAGCAACACCCTGCACTAGCCTAAAAACAAGTGAAGTTTCACCCATATAAGAACAACTTTATAAAATCAGAGAAGTTGCTAAATTTTTTGTATCCTTCATATACACTGGAGTACAATGCTTTATAATGTTCCATCATCATTACAGAAAATTGACAATTGTCCATAATAGTTAACTGAAATTTTTGCCTCATAGCTTGGGTGGGTTAAGTACTAGGAGACTTTGTAATGTGCAGTACAGGTGCAGTAACAGGCTTCTGAGTTAAGAAAACATTTCTGTTTGATTTTCAAACCACACACTTACTTTCAACTATAAACAAAACTGACTTGCTGTTAATGAAACTCATGGTGGAAGTAACTACTAGCAGCATGTCATTATCATGGCAGTCCACTATATATTTTATGACAAAATACATCATTATCAGGGCACATTATGGCCATTTTCTTACATGATGCTAACTGTACCTAACTGATTTTTTTGACAGTAGCTCAAGTTTTTGACAGTAGCTCCTAACTGTACCTAACTGAATTTTTTGACAGTAGCTCAAGTTTTTGATAGTAGCTCAAGTTTTTGACAGTAGCTCCTGACAGTAGCTCCTAACTGAATTTTCTGCTTAAAGGGAAGGCTGACTTAAGTGGCAAGATGATACAATTTGCGTAACATAACAATATATGCATCTTAATATAACACCATCTCCTAACAGAAATAGTATCCAGATCTACTAGGGGGCAAAGTAGAACTGATATTCTTTTGCTGACCTCTAGTACAAGGTATAGAAGAGGAGGTAAGAGAAGAAATAGTGACATTTCTCTTAGCAGGAGACTTTTTCTTTCTTCTAGAAACTACAGTAAATTTCTCCTCCTCTTCCACTACAGTATCATGCCAACTTGGACACAGGGAGGCGACATTTCCATTCGAGTCATGAATATCTAAATAGTGTTCAGTTTTCTTACTAATTTGTTCCCTGGATAATTCCAATTCCTTGAGAACATGAATAAAATCAAAATTATCCAGAGGTATATCAACACCCATCATTGATGCTCTAAACATAATCTCCTTAGCTACTTAATTCCCCAACCCTAGCTACTTAATTCTCCAACCCCTTTTCTTGTCCAAAATTCTCCAACCCCTAACCCTAGAACACATCAGAAGGAAATCAAGAGGGGGAAGAGGGGGAAGAGGCTCGGGTGCTCACTGGGGAGGTCGAGGGCGACTCGGGGTAGCCGGAGCTAGTCGAGGCGGCGCAAATTCGGCGTCGAGCTGTGGCGGTGGTGGCCGAGGCGGAGGAAATCGGCGGGCATCGAAGGGATGGCTCGAGGGCGTCCGAGCTCGTCCGGGTCCTCGTAGTCGAAGAGGAAAACAACGGCGGTCCTCCTGGGCAGGCCGCGCGGTGTTGGACGGCGAGCATGAGGTTGACGCAGGCGGGGCCGCGGGGGGAGGGGGCGCTTGGGCGGGAGGACGTCAAGGGCGCGGGCGCGG